>NC_053437.1:35807270-35834274 GCF_007990345.1 Gossypium hirsutum
ACACCTCGAACGAAGTTGTCAAGTTACTCCGCAGTTTTTCGAGTTTTCTATTTTCAGCAATTTTTATTGATTCTTTGCTGTAGGTTTTCATTTGTTTGCTTTTATTCTTCCGTTACGTTATCTAACACCTTCTTGTTTCTTGTGTTAGTAGGATTTACACGTGCGCACAACTCCTTCCTCGGTGCAACACGAATCACTTGGTGTCTCGTCAGTTTTTGGCATCCTAGTGCAAATTAGGATTCTTTGGTAGTTTGGTTCACACTCTCTAATTGGTTGATATAAACTCTGATAAAGAACTCACAAGATTGAATTCGACCTCATTGAGAATTTGATTTTCTTTTTGAGTGATTAATGGTGAGGTTTGCTAACTTTTATTTTGAGTGTTGAGTGTTTATTTTTTACAGGTTTTGAAGATGTCTAAAGGTGATAATAATGATGCACTTATGAAAGTCCAACAACAGTTAGACGGACATACTGCTGCAATCACACAAATAAATGCTACACTTCAAGCATTGAATACTACTTTGAATGAGGTACGAGTGAATCAAAAACATCAATATCGAGATCCAATTAAGGAAGATAGTGATAACCAGCCCTATAGGTGCAGCCCTCAACGTGTCCCTAGAATGGATGATGATTTTCATGATCGTGGACAATCATCTTTGGCAAAACCAAAGAGCGAGCAGCAACGAGAATATCTCTTTCATACTCGCTGCCATGTACAAGGTAAGCTTTGTAGAGTTATTATTGATGGTGAAAGTTGCTCGAACATAGCCAGCACGACGATGGTGGAAAAGCTTTGCTTAACCACTACCAAGCATCCACAACCTTATCAACTACAAGGGCTTAGCAACGAAGGCCAATTTAGGGTCACTCAACAAGTGCGCATCGCCTTTTCTATCGGTAAGTATCAAAACGAAGTTGTGTGCAACGTAATGCCTATTCAAGCCTGCCAATTGTTGCTAGGAGAACCATGGCAACTGGATCGAAAAGTCACTCACGATGGTCGTACCAATAGGTATTCTTTCAAGCATCAAGGAAAGAAACTCACCTTAGTGCCGCTCACTCCGGAACAAGTCCATGAGGACCAAATCAAACTGAAAAATTCTGTTAAAACAAATGAGGAAAAAGAAAAAGAGAATGAAAACGAGCAAAAAGAGATTGAGAGTGAAAAAGAAATTGAAGAAAGAAGAGAAAATGAATTAGAAAAAGAAACAAAAGAAAAAGACGTGGAAAGGGTAGTGAGGAATGTTTCCACTAACCAAGATATGAATTTTTCTTGTGTTGCTACTTTTCAGGTTCCCAAAAGATCGAAAGATAACTTTCAACTTCAATACCTCTCAAATGAAAGACGCTTTCATACGATCAACTTAGGCAAAGATGAAATCACACTACATGATCACGAATGTAAGCGAGGTAAGGAAATTTTAGAAACCGAGTCCAGTGCAGATTTGAAAATTATTGATAAAACTTTTGGTGACTTAGTTCTTAAAAGATCCCCTCATTTTGATCCGATTAATTGTTACTCTTCGATTGTGGTTGATAAAGTCATTACGAAAAGAAGCATGATTTGTTATTCTCTTGATTTACCTTGTGTAAAATCCTCGAATTTGTCCAAATCTGTTTTGGAGAATAAGGTGATACGGCCACACCTTGGGCACACTGTTGGACCAGCTCCCTAAGCATTTGATTCGGGGTTGCGCGCGGACCAAGATCGAGTTGCCAAGTCACGAGAAACTCCTACGAAAGATCTAGAAGAACAGATCTGAAATCAAAAACAAAGATTAAGATTAAACCGAATCAGATTTGAATTTAAAATTCCCAAATTCAATTAAAAAGAGCAGCAAGAAGAAAACAAATAGAATCGATGAATCAAACGAAATTGAGAAGAAAGAAAAGATGCGAATCTGCCAAGGAATTGATTCGGCCAAGAATGCCCAATTTCCAGCAATCAATTGATTCCCAAATTGAAAGAGATCCAATCAGCCAAACCCTAGGAATTGGGGATTTTTGGGTTCGAATGGGTGCTGCCAATAGGAGAACAACTTAAACGATGAGATCTTGAGTTTAATCAATGCTTGAAAACAAACAAGAACAGCAAAATATTAGATGAGAAATCGGCACAAGTATAAGCAAAGAAAAGTAAAGAAAGAAATCGAAAACAGCAAGAATTAAAGGATAAGTCCTAAAGATCCTTGAAATCCCGAAAGATTTCACAAATCTCTTCAAACGGCTCTAATCTCCCCTCCAAAGAATATCGTGGCAAGAAGAAGGTTGAAGATGGCTCCCACAATCAAAAGATTGTTAAAACAACTTCTAAAGAAAACTCAAGAGAGAATTCTTGGAGAAAACCCCAAAGAAAATTCTGCACTCAACAAATCTAAAATTTGATAGAAATAATAATAATAAGATGTTTACAAAGGGTGGCTGGCCAATGCTTATATAGGCCTCCAACAAATCCTAATCTAATTAGAAAACTTAAAAAATTTAAACTTAATTAAAAAAACAAAGGAAAATTCGGCCATGCATCCTATTGGGCTGTTTTGGGCCGAATTTAACATGTGATATTCCTAAAACTTAAAAAATTAACTTAAACAACTAAAATGTTTACAAATTGGGCCCTTTGACATTTTGGCCTGATTTTCAACTAAATATGTATGGATTTCTTGATTGGGCTGGGAATTTGCTTATTGGGCCTCGCCTTTAAGAATTTGGGCTTGTGATCCATCTCCTACCGAAATTGGGTCGTTGACGCTCGTAATGGAGATCCAACGCGCTTTGGCTGCAAGATTCGGTTTCTTGGACCAAGATTTCCAAGATTTGAAATCTTGATTTTCTTGATTCTTGAAATCGCTTCGAACAGCAAAATTGGGCCAAGATTCGATTTCTTGATTTTCTTGAAAACAAGAAAGTGAATCTTGATTTTCTTGATTTGAGCCCATCACCTTCTTAAGCTTGGGTTGGGCCTTTGTGACTCGTATCATTCCCCCCTTCCTCAAAAAGATTCATCCTCGAATCTAAAAAATCAAATGAACTCGACTTTCCTCGATCGAACGGGACTAATGGCAATTGAGTCCACTGAAAAGAATAGCCATGAAATAGTAAATAGCAACGCAAACAAGCTTGTAGTCCAATTATAAGCATAATAGAACAGGTATAACGCATGTGAATGGACAGATTCAGATTACCATGCATTAATCGACGGTTTATAGATTCACTCACACATGCATTATCAAAAACAAGAATCTTTTTATCAATCATCAAAATAGATTTATCATCAATAAATAAAATAGGACAGTCAAGCACGTTTCGATCTAAGTGTTCATCAACACGGTCTTTGTCGCTATCCGAGGAGTACAAAAGTGTTTCAAAGGTTTCAAGCATCTTACCTTGATAAGTAAAAGAATAAGGGTCGATTTTACCTTTTTCATTTAAAACAAACCTTCGCTCATCGGGGGCATAGTGTAGTCGAATCTCCGTTGTTGAGTTAACCTTTGTCAAATGGAACTCAAACTTCATGTACAACCACATAAACTGTTTAAGGCACGAATATAAATTGAAAACAAATTTGGAAAATTTCGTTACCTTATTCTCCAAAATAGATTTGGACAAATTCGAGGATTTTACACAAGGTAAATCAAGAGAATAACAAATCACGCTTCTTTTCGTAATGACTTTATCAACCACAATCGAAGAGTAACAATTAATCGGATCAAAATGAGGGGATCTTTTAAGAACTAAGTCACCAAAAGTTTTATCAATAATTTTCAAACTGCACTGGACTCGGTTTCTAAAATTTCCTTACCTCGCTTACCTTCGGGATCATGTAGTGTGATTTCATCTTTGCCTAAGTTGATCGTATGAAAGCATCTTTCATTTGAGAGGTATTGAAGTTGAAAGTTATCTTTCGGTCCTTCGGGAACCTGAAAAGTAGCAACACAAGAAAAATTCATATCTTCGTTAGTGAAAACATTCCTCACTAGCCTTTCCTCGTCTTTTTCTTTTGTTTCTTTTTCTAACTCATTTTCTCTTCTTTCTTCAACTTCTTTTTCAATTTTCTTTTCTGTTTCACATTCCTTTCACTCTCAATCTCTTTTTGCTTTTTTCATTCTCTTTTTCTTTTTCCTCACTTGTTTTAAGAACAGAATTTTTCAGTTTGATTTGGTCCTCATGGACTTGTTCCGGAGTGAGCGGCACTAAGGTGATTTTCCTTCCTTGATACTTGAAAGAATACCTATTGGTACGACCATCATGAGTGACCTTTCGATCCAGTTGCCATGGTTCTTCTAGCAACAAATGGCAGGCTTGAATAGGTACTACGTCGCACACGACTTCGTCTTGATACTTACCGATAGAAAAGGCGATGCACACTTGTTGAGTGACCTTAAATTGGCTTTCGTTGCTAAGCCCTTGTAGTTGATATGGTCGTGGATGCTTGGTAGTGGTTAAGCAAAGCTTTTCCACCATTGTCGTGCTGGCTATGTTCGAGCAACTTTCATCATCAATAATAACTCTACAAAGCTTACCTTGTACATGGCAGCGAGTATGAAAGAGATGTTCTCGTTGCTGCTCGCTCTTTGGTTTTGCCAAAGATGATTGTCCACGATCATGAAAATCATCATCCATTCTAGGGACATGTTGAGGGCTGCACCTATAGGGCTGGTTATCCCTATCTTCCTTAATTGGATCTCGATATTGATGTTTTTGATTCACTCGTACCTCATTCAAAGTAGTATTCAATGCTTGAAGTGTAGCATTTATTTGTGTGATTGCAGCAGTATGTTCGTCTAACTGTTGTTGGACTTTCATAAGTGCATCATTATTATCACCTTTAGTGATGCAACCTTAGCCCGGGAAATTACTACCGAATCCATTGAGCTGCCACGAGGACCAATAACTCGATCACGAGCTAAGAGATTTCGAAATGCAATAGCAAGCTATGTGGAACGAGCTTGGGAAGAGGGAGTGGCCGGATTTGATAGTCGTGTGATGTGATCCGGCCCGATTAATTGAGTCGGGTTCACTTAAGATGCCCGATCGTCGACGAGAAGCTCGTTCAAATTTGTAGATAGATGGAGTTTGAATGTTTTATAAGCGGAAGGTAGGCAAAATGGGTTCAAAGGATGGGTTTTGGTTTGATGAAAGATAGGTTCGGTTTAACAAAGAATTAAGTTACAAAGATGTTAAATAAATGGAAATGGATAAAGAACTCAAACTTTAAGAATGATTCAATACTAAAAAGTATTGCCCCGAGTCTTATATTGCTTAAGGTGAATTTTGATGAAGGATAAAAGTGGACCTTGACCCGTTACCTATATGGAGGTAAGAACCAAAGGTATAGGAAGATGGTTGAACGCCACACCGATTCGGTGATAAGTTCAATGGAGTTCGGATTGACACCACTAGCAAGCTAGATAAGTCGCTTCGAGACTCGAACGAAAGAAGAGAGGAGGTAACCTCACAAGAACAAAAGTTCTATTAAGTTTAATTGATCAAATTCTGTAACCTTTTACAATAAACAAGTAAGCTATTTATAAGCCTAAAATGCCTATTGATATTCGGCATCTATGTTGTTCACACAAACTTAAATTCTGTTCACACAGGTATTTAACATGTTCACACAAATAGCATTAAAATCCAGTTCATGCTTGAAGATGGTACATGAACTGGCCGAACCATCATGATGCTTCACTTGATGCATTCATGCATCCTTAGCCTTGAAGAATCTCCATAATTCCATGAAAGTGCAGCTCTTTAATGATCCTACATCTCCCTTGGCTGAATGAGGCATTAATGTGCCTAAAATACTTGAATGGTCATCTTGAAAATGCATGAATCATGCATGAAACGTCCCATGTATTTTCCCCCATAAATATGATCCGTGAATCTTCAAATACATGAACTTTCAGCAACTCCCTCTTGCATGAACGTCCCAAATGCATGTGCTCCTTTAAATGCCATCCATTGAACCTCAATTGTGCATGCACACTCCCATACATTGCACCAATCCGTTCATGAACCTGCAGCAAATTAAATCAGCAAGTTAAATTCATTTCAAACACATTAAATTAGCAGCATATGAACTCAATAATTTGCACATTAAATTTGTGATACGCCCCGGCCTCGTTGATGAATCCGAGTCGTTTTCGTTGCCCGATCGTCCAAACGATGAAGTTTTGTTCGTCTTGAATCAAAGAGTTATATTTGTTCAATGAAGATGTTTATGGTTCATTTAAGGTTAAAAAGGAATTGGTTGGTAAGGTATTTCGGCTAAGAAGAAGGAAAAACAAATATTAAAGGTAGGAAATTTTTCGGTTTAAGGTGAAATGGAAAGAAAGGCTTAAAAACAAGAATGAACCAACACTAAGGAAAATGTTGACCCGAATCTTATATGTCTTTAAGGTGGATGAAACGGATGAAAAAGGACCTCGACCCACTATCTATCAAAGATAGGAACCTCGGTATCAAATGAACGCCACACTTTGGGTTGAAAGTGATAAGTTCGAGTTTTGCAAAGAGCAAGGTTGACGCCACTAACTAGTAGATAAGCCAACGAGTCTTTGACGAAATTGAGAGAAGAAAATCTCACAAATCTTCAATATATTATCAAAATGGAAAAAGTCCCTTACAATTGAAAATAACCAACTATTTATACTAGTATCTTATGCTAGCCGAATAGTCCATTCATGAACTTAACAATTAAGTAATGTACCTAATTAAAACATGAAACTTCTAGAAAAATGTCCAATGATGTTCTTGTCCATGTTCGGCCGAATGGGAGGTGAGTGGTTAGCTTCATGAATATGCATTGATGTACTTGGATAAATGTTCTTCATGCATGCATGGCTAGATTCGGCTAACTCCTTTAATGGAGCCTTTAATTCATGTTGTTTCACCATGAGTGGCTTAATTAAATGAAGCTTCATGAAGGATCAAACTTGGTGTGAACAAGGAGCTTGAGTAGACTCTTGTGTGTGAACATCCAACTGAATGGTCATCATGGTGTGAACACAAGGTGTGAACACATGATCAATACATGAACCGTCCAATGCATGGTCCATCATTAATTTGATCCATGAATCTTCAAATACATGAATGACCATCATGAACATGCAAATGCCTCTTGATTGCCGTCCATTGAACCTTTCTATGCATGCACCTTGCATTAATTCCTTACATGCATGTGCCGTCCAAAGGGATGTACCTTCACATTCATTGAATCTACATGCATGAATCTGCCCAATGTATCTTCAAATTCGGGTGCACCTACATAAGACAAATGAACTTAATTAAAACATAATGTGAACATCCTAATTAACATTGTGACAACTTGAATATTAATAAACATGACACATAAATTCGGCTGGACAGATTTAATAAAGTCTTAAGCTAAACATATTAAATTCGGCTAAGACAACTTTAAAAACATGAAATAAATCAAAACATAATTATGAGCTGTAATAACTTAAACTAAGTTAATAAATACTCTAATTATTCAACCAATAAAATAAATGAGCTGAATTGTAGCTAAATTGAGCTCGATTGAGCTGACTTGAGCTCGAGTGAGCTGGAAACGAGCTAAACGGAGCTCAACGAAAAGGAATTGAACTATTTCAGCTTGCATGGATTTGCAAGCAATGCTTAGGGAGCTGGTCCAAAAGTGTGCCCGAGGCGTGGCCGTATCAATTTGGCCATACATATTAACAATTTTAGACATATTTTAAAACATCATAATTAATTAAGTATTTAATTTAGATATAATTAAAACACTTAATTAATTATTTGTCCAGATTTTAACAAATTAACTAACTTAAGATAAACAACTAATTTAACTAATGACAAATTAAATGGTTTATTTCAGCAAAATAAATGCAAGCTAAAGAAAGCTAAAAATAAGCTCATTGGGTTAAGATTGAGCTGAATTGAGCTTGAGTGAGTTGACTTAAGCTCGAGTGAGCTGGAAACGAGCTAAATGGAGCTTAACGAAATGAAATTGAACTAATTCAGCTTGCATGGATTTGCAAACAATGCTTAGGGAGCTGATCCAAAAGTGTGCCCGGGGCATGGTCGTATCATCCCCTCCCTCTTTAAAGCGATTTGTCCCCAAATTGGGCCATTTACTCGCGAAAAATCGTTGAAGATTCTAAAAGCCACAATTAACTCGGATCAAAAGAAGCTCATTCGCATGCCTTCCCTCTTTAGGAGGGTACCACTTCACATTGTCACCTTTAAAAGAATAAAACGAATTAGTGACACGATGAAGATTAAACACAAAGGAACTTTTTGAGATTTGATTCACAGTTTGAACAAATAATCCAATACCGGGGTCGAAAATAGAAATCGTTCTTACCTTTTTCTTCGATGGAAACAAACATAAATCACAAGGCATTTGATAGCTATGGTTTTGGAAGTCAACTTTCCATGGTTCGATTACCTTAGGCAATGATATAGAATGGTGTTCACCGGGGTCAAAGACAAAATTTTCTCTTGCCATTTCAATTTGATTTGGCAATTTCATGACCGACTTCATAGAAAGAGCACTAAGCAACTCAAAATCATTATCATTCAAAACATGTTCGGATCTTTTAGTCCACAGTTGAGAACATCCTCCGAAAACAAAATTTTGATTTTGACTTAACAAACCAACAAGATTCACATGGCTCATTTTCAAACTTAAAGACAAAGTATCATACAAACAAAGATTGTTTACACATTCATTCAAACAAATTTTACGATGCTTGCTTTCTTTCATGGATGATTCATAATAGCAAACTCCAGGATTAAAGACATGATTTTGACTACTCGATCCAAATGGCAAAAAGAGTCCTTTTATCTCCAACAATTTACACAAATTAAACAACGAGGGTGTTAACATACTCAAATTCAAACAAGCAAACCCTTTAAATTTCATTCGAAAAAATTTACAAAAACATGGAAATTTCACACCAAAAATTAGATAATCCACATGATCAACACAACCAAGTAGATGATATGTCAACTTTTGATCACACAATTCCAGATTTTGTTGGTGCTGATTTATTCGCTCTTCATCAAAAATCTTGCCAATGGTGTATTCATCAATACATTTCCATTCCTTTTTGATGCGACCCCAGTCTCGGTGATGAGAGTCGAGTCGTTGATGTGCCCGATCGTTAAAATTAAGGAGTATGAGTTGAGGTTTTCAAGTCGGGTTGAAAAGAACAAATTGGCTGGAAACAAGAATATATTGAAGTGATTAAAGGATGGATAGGGTAGGTTTGATTTCAAGGCTGAAGAAAGAACCGATATTATATGCAATATTGACCCAAATCTTACGTTTGCTTGAAATGATGGAAAATTGTTAATCGTGACCCAATATCTATGAGAGATAAGAACCAACGATATAGGATTGAACGCCACACTTTAGTAAAGTGATAAGTTCGAAATTGACAGGATTGACGCCACAAGAATGTCTTGATAAGTCAATGGAGTCAAGAGAGAACAAAGGGAGTTGAAATACTCACCAATTGAACAAAAGTTCATAATTGATCAAAGTCTCAAAATTAGTAACCTTCAAATGATTACAAAAACAACAATTTATAGGCTGAATATGTTCCAGCCGAATGAACTCAAAGCAATCAGCTTAATTACACTTAATTGAACTCAAATGGCTGTTGAAATAACCAAAAAGTCATTTGGAAACTTCTATGCATAGGTGACATCAATGGGCAGGCTGTTTAGTCTTCCAATTCAGCTAATAATTGCACTAATGAGCTGAAATGATTTTGTTCAATGTTTGATTAGCTGAAAACATTATGAGCAGCCTTTAATTCCTCCTTAGGTAGCTAAATAAGCATCAGCCAAATTAATGGTAGTTTAAGCACACGAACAGCCCAAGTGTGTGAACACTTGATGTCCAACAGCCTCCAACTGTGGATGAACGAAAATGAATAGCTCTTATGGTGTGAAAACGTTTTTGTGACATGAATGGCCTTGTGTGAACAACTCTTTGTCCATTGCTCTTCACGAACAGCCACTTGGAGAAGCTAAAAACTATTGCTGGATTTTTAATTCAGCTCATGGTCCATTGAGCTTCACGAATAGTCACATGAAGAAAAGGAATCATCAACTCTCTTCATAGCCAATTCATGCATGTACCTGAAAGCAATTTAATTCATAAATTTAATTCATATTAGGACACATTTAAATTGACAGCAACAAGACACATTAAATCTGCTCATTAATTCAGCTGGACTAAGACACATTAAAATGATGTAATAAGCTGAATAAATTCATGTCATGTGCTAACTAAGACATATTAAAAACATGTAATTAATTTGCCTAATCTAAGACACATTAAAACAAATAATAACTTAGACACAAATTTAATTCAACAGCGGCTAAGACAAATTAATTAGAATATGAAATTAATTTGTCTCAACTTTAGACACAATTTAAACCCTTCTAATTAAAAAATCCAGAATTAAAATGCAATTTAATTATTTAAGCTGAATAAACTAATTTGCATTTATTTTATTCCAGCAACTAAAATTATAAAACGCAAAGTAAGCTCAAACAAGCAAATGAGCTGGAAATGAGCTGAATTGAGCTCAACGAGCTGAGATTAGGCTTCATTTTGCACTTCGGCCCCTCAAGCTTAGGCCACTCTCGATGACATCGAGTTGGGTTGAAACATGATGCGACCAGGTTCGCATCATTCCCTCCCTCTTGAAGACGATTTGTCCTCAAATCGGGCCACTTGCTCGAGAAAAATTTTTCACCGTCACAACCCCCTTGGTTGACGGTACTGGCAATGTTGCTCCCAAGATCCTGAAATGCACACATAACTTGAACACAAGTCAGGTTATTTGCAGGCCCTCCCTCTATAGGGATATGACGTTTAAATGTGTCATCTTCACGATAAAGAAAATGATTAAGGACACGATGAATTGTAAACTTACAAAGGCTTTCTGAATTCGCATTCCAAACTTGAGCAAATAAACCATTACCGAGTTCAAAAGTATAAAAGGGTCTTACCTTTTCAAATTGACTCCCCATATTCGGTAGTAGGAAGGACAAAGGATTCAAGCTCAAGTTGCATCCATAAGACATGGAAAATTTATTCAATCGATTATGACCCCTTAGTCCTATTCGATCAGAACTTGTATACCTCAAATTATCAAACCGTTCTGATATGCCAACATTATGATCAAAGGAATTAATCATGTTACATGTCATCATTATTTCGCATAATCGTATCAAAGGTGAAGTAGACATACATGTTGTCAAACATTCATATGTCTCAGATCTTATCCACACATCATTGTTCAAGCAAATTAATTTTTCACGACAATTCAATGAACACACATTTTCAGTACAGTCAAGTAAAAGAGAAATTCTATTTGATTCATGTTCGTGCAAAATTAAACCTTGCAGTGGACGATTGCCTATTGATTCACCAACAAATTCATCAACATTATGTTTTCGAAAATGAGAGTTTTCTTGTCATCATTCAGAGCAAATTTATAGTCATCAATCAAAGAATGGCAATTATCGACTATAACATACAGTACCTTTTCAAAATTCAAGTCATGAGAAAAGTCATCAATACGAGTTGAATGAAGTTGTTTAGAGAATAGAGAAACTTCACCTTGCTTACCATTAGAGGTGGGAAGACGAGGATCAGTTTTACCTTGTTCAATCAATTGAAAACGTCTCTCGGTAGAAAGGTAATGAAGCTGGAACCTGTCTATCGGTGGAAACTTGCAAACCTGAAATGAAGAAAAATCACAAGGCAATTTCAAATGGGGGTTAACAAAAATATCCCTCCCTTGTGTTTGAGCACTCTCTTCTTCTTCACTCGTTTTCTTTTCAAACTCTCTTTCTTTTTCAATCTTATTTTGCTTTCACTCTCTTTTGTTTTTGAAATCTCATTTTCATATTTTTCTTTTTCAATTTTCTTTTCTTCATTTTCTTTTTCTCTCAATTTTTCTTTTTCTTTTTCTTTTTGTTTTCTTTTTCTTCTTCACTTTCTTTTTCGAATTCATTACAATGTGCGGATGACACAAAAGAATCAAAAAGATAACCATTTGACTCAAAGAAAGAGAAAATATTTTCGTAGGCTTTTTGTCCATTTCTTCGAGTACAATCTTTTGGGAAGGACTTCTTTGAAGCATACGAGGAATAGCTCGTCCTTTCTCGCTCATCTCGAGTGATTTTTGACTCGAAGTTTTCTTCTCGCGGTCTCGAAAGCCTTGTTGAATAGGAGTCTTGATATGTGTCTCTTCTCGAATAATGTCGTCGTGATGAACTTAACTCTATTCCTCGACTCGGTGGAGTTTGCTTCCGTCGGGCTTTTTCCTCCACTCGATCTAAACGTCTTTTTAATGGACTTAGTTTTTCCTCCAACATTCGGCCCATCTCGTTCACCAAATATTGAAATTCATCAACGGAGAATTCTTCTTGAGACATGATTATTAATTGAAAGAAGAAATGTTAAAAGAATAATATCAGAGAATTAGATACCTCACCACAAAATCTCGCAAGTCACTCGAAAAGAAAATTTCACTCCACTCGGGTTTACACTCGCTTTGGCTTTTCTTCTCTCAAATGGTCTCACCAATCACTCTTGCCTTTTACCCCTCTAGTTCGCATCTCTAAGTTCTCAATGGACTTCCTTAGACGAATCAGCAATCTGGGTGGAGTCGGCTTCAATACTTAATGTAAGGGTGGGAGTAGATGTTGGGACAAAAGGTAGGCTAGAAAACAATTTTGGAGTGGTTTAAAGTGTAGCCGAATGGTTAAGTAGTGAATGATAGTAGAAAAGAGTTTGTGGGTCGAAACTACAAGGATGGTACAAACTTTTGTCACTTCACAGAACTTTAAAAATTCAATTGGCAAGAACTGACCATTTTTTTTTCAGTTCGAATTTTTTTTAAGCCACCAAAATGCCAAATACAAATAGAGAACTTCAATCCACGAATTTTTTTTTTTACTTTTATTTTCAATTTTTTTAAAAAAAAATTTTAATCACTTACTCCGGCAACTTCACGAACGTCCGTACTCCTCAATTTTTTGCTTGCTCTGATACCAAATGATGCGACCCCAGTCTCGGTGATGAGAGTCGAGTCGTTGATGTGCCCGATCGTTAAAATTAAGGAGTATGAGTTGAGGTTTTCAAGTCGGGTTGAAAAGAACAAATTGGCTGGAAACAAGAATATATTGAAGTGATTAAAGGATGGATAGGGTAGGTTCGATTTCAAGGCTGAAGAAAGAACCGATATTATATGCAATATTGACCCAAATCTTACGTTTGCTTGAAATGATGGAAAATTGTTAATCGTGACCCAATATCTATGAGAGATAAGAACCAACGATATAGGATTGAACGCCACACTTTAGTAAAGTGATAAGTTCGAAATTGACAGGATTGACGCCACAAGAATGTCTTGATAAGTCAATGGAGTCAAGAGAGAACAAAGGGAGTTGAAATACTCACCAATTGAACAAAAGTTCATAATTGATCAAAGTCTCAAAATTAGTAACCTTCAAATGATTACAAAAACAACAATTTATAGGCTGAATATGTTCCAGCCGAATGAACTCAAAGCAATCAGCTTAATTACACTTAATTGAACTCAAATGGCTGTTGAAATAACCAAAAAGTCATTTGGAAACTTCTATGCATAGGTGACATCAATGGGCAGGCTGTTTAGTCTTCCAATTCAGCTAATAATTGCACTAATGAGCTGAAATGATTTTGTTCAATGTTTGATTAGCTGAAAACATTATGAGCAGCCTTTAATTCCTCCTTAGGTAGCTAAATAAGCATCAGCCAAATTAATGGTAGTTTAAGCACACGAACAGCCCAAGTGTGTGAACACTTGATGTCCAACAGCCTCCAACTGTGGATGAACGAAAATGAATAGCTCTTATGGTGTGAAAACGTTTTTGTGACATGAATGGCCTTGTGTGAACAACTCTTTGTCTATTGCTCTTCACGAACAGCCACTTGGAGAAGCTAAAAACTATTGCTGGATTTTTAATTCAGCTCATGGTCCATTGAGCTTCACGAATAGTCACATGAAGAAAAGGAATCATCAACTCTCTTCATAGCCAATTCATGCATGTACCTGAAAGCAATTTAATTCATAAATTTAATTCATATTAGGACACATTTAAATTGACAGCAACAAGACACATTAAATCTGCTCATTAATTCAGCTGGACTAAGACACATTAAAATGATGTAATAAGCTGAATAAATTCATGTCATGTGCTAACTAAGACATATTAAAAACATGTAATTAATTTGCCTAATCTAAGACACATTAAAACAAATAATAACTTAGACACAAATTTAATTCAACAGCGGCTAAGACAAATTAATTAGAATATGAAATTAATTTGTCTCAACTTTAGACACAATTTAAACCCTTCTAATTAAAAAATCCAGAATTAAAATGCAATTTAATTATTTAAGCTGAATAAACTAATTTGCATTTATTTTATTCCAGCAACTAAAATTATAAAACGCAAAGTAAGCTCAAACAAGCAAATGAGCTCAATGAGCTGGAAATGAGCTGAATTGAGCTCAACGAGTTGAGATTAGGCTTCATTTTGCACTTCGGCCCCTCAAGCTTAGGCCACTCTCGATGACATCGAGTTGGGTTGAAACATGATGCGACCAGGTTCGCATCACTTTTCAACATGATCAGTGAGAATGAACATTTTATATGGACTTTCATCTTGCGCATCCAAAACATGCATTCCATTGCAAGTTAAAGATAAACAACCAATACCATCAAAATGATATTTTTCAAAAGCAAGAATCTTCTTATCATTAGATAAAACAAATGGATCATCATCAATCAAAGAATGACAAATAGCCACGTCAAAGTTCAGATTCTTTCTAAAGACCAAATCATCAACAGTGTGTCCATCAACAATCGAGTAAGGCAGAAGTGCTTTAAAATTTTCAACATTCATACCTTGCTTACCTTTTGGCATAGGCGAACTAGGATCGTTGAGAACATTACCTTTTTCAGCCAAAATGAACCTTCTCTCCTTCGAGAGGTATTGGAGTTGAAAATTATCGTCACTTGGCCTTCCGGAGACCTGAAAAGAGGAAACAAAACAAGACAAATTCTCATGTGGTTTAGTAAACAGATTCCTCACTTTTTCTTGCTCTTTTGCCTCCTTTTCTCTCGTTTGTTTTTCTAACTCATTGTCTTTTCTTTCTTTTTCAATTTTCTCTTTTTCTTCACACTTTTGTTCAATCTCAATTTCTTTTTCGATTTCTTTCTCTTTTTCATATCCTTTTTCAATCTCAATTTCTTTTTCTATGACACTCGTTTCTTTTACACTCTCGTTTCTTTCTTCAATCTCACTCTCTTTTTCAATTTCTTGTTCCTTTTCTTTCATTTCTTTTTTTCGTCTCTCGATTTCATTCCATATATGCTCATTTTCTCTCATCAACATTTCTTGTCTTTCCTTTCTTCTTATTTCTTTTTCTTTTTGCCTCGCTCTTTCATTATAGGATGGAGATGTTACAAATGAATCAGCACGAAATGACTCTCGTTGGGTATAATTGGAACGACTTTCATACAAAAAATGATCACCTCTTCGAGATTGATTCTTGGCGGACGAATACCTCGGTGCATACGAAAGACTACTTGTGATTTCTCGTTCGTCACCTCGGAAAGCTTTAAACTCAAAACTTGCTTTGCTTCGTCTTGAGTTCCTCGTTGAATAGGAATCATGGTATGAATCTCTTCCCAAAAAATCAATGGATGTGTGCCTTCGTGATGATCTTGTCTCCGTCTCTTCACCCAGTGAGTTTGGCTTCCATCGGGCTCTTTCCTCCACTCGATCCAATCGATCATGCAATTTATCAAATTTTGATTTCACCATTCTACGCATCTCTTGCATCAAATATTGGAATTCTGATTCGGGAAATGTTTCTCGAGACATGATTAAGTAATGACAAGAAGATGTTAGAAAAAAGTAATAAAGAAAATAAATACCTTACCACAAACCTCACAAATTCGCTCGAAAAGGAAATAATGATTTTCACTCGCACTCGTGTTTACATTAAAATTTTGGCTTTTTCTTTGATGTAATTTTACTCGTGCCTTTTTCCACTCAACCTCTTCTCACAATTTCGTGATTTGCTTCGGTAGACTTAATTTGCTACTTGAGGGTCGGTTTCAAATTGGTTACAAGGGATAATGTCGGGTGTAGGGTAGGCTGAATAAAGAAGAAAATTGGTTTAAAGTGTGGCGTTGGGATGGGTAAATAATGGTAGGAAGGGAAACTTGATGATCGGAGTAATAAGTGATAATGATAAAAACTCGCAAGACTTTTCACTTTTTTTCTTTCTTCTTTGTTTTTAACTCGATTTTTTTGTCACTTCTTTTTTTTTCCTTTTTTTTGAAAATTTTTTCTGAATTTCTTCTCTTTTTTTTAAATCCAATACAATAGTAAACAAAATACAAGGAAGAGAAAAAAAATTAAATTCTAACTCAATTTTTTTCTTTTTTTTGACTTTTTTTTACGTTACGAACCTATTCCGAGCTTGATACGAACATCGGTACTCCTCATTTTAGTAGCTCTGATACCAAATGATGTGATCCGGCCCGATTAATTGAGTCGGGTTCACTTAAGATGCCCGATCGTCGACGAGAAGCTCGTTCAAATTTGTAGATAGATGGAGTTTGAATGTTTTATAAGCGGAAGGTAGGCAAAATGGGTTCAAAGGATGGGTTTTGGTTTGATGAAAGATAGGTTCGGTTTAACAAAGAATTAAGTTACAAAGATGTTAAATAAATGGAAATGGATAAAGACCTCAAACTTTAAGAATGATTCAATACTAAAAAGTATTGCCCCGAGTCTTATATTGCTTAAGGTGAATTTTGATGAAGGATAAAAGCGGACCTTGACCCGTTACCTATATGGAGGTAAGAACCAAAGGTATAGGAAGATGGTTGAACGCCACACCGATTCGGTGATAAGTTCAATGGAGTTCGGATTGACACCACTAGCAAGCTAGATAAGTCGCTTCGAGACTCGAACGAAAGAAGAGAGGAGGTAACCTCACAAGAACAAAAGTTCTATTAAGTTTAATTGATCAAATTCTGTAACCTTTTACAACAAACAAGTAAGCTATTTATAAGCCTAAAATGCCTATTGATATTCGGCATCTATGTTGTTCACACAAACTTAAATTCTGTTCACACAGGTATTTAACATGTTCACACAAATAGCATTAAAATCCAGTTCATGCTTGAAGATGGTACATGAACTGGCCGAACCATCATGATGCTTCACTTGATGCATTCATGCATCCTTAGCCTTGAAGAATCTCCATAATTCCATGAATGTGCAGCTCTTTAATGATCCTACATCTCCCTTGGCTGAATGAGGCATTAATGTGCCTAAAATACTTGAATGGTCATCTTGAAAATGCATGAATCATGCATGAAACGTCCCATGTATTTTCCCCCATAAATATGATCCGTGAATCTTCAAATACATGAACTTTCAGCAACTCCCTCTTGCATGAACGTCCCAAATGCATGTGCTCCTTTAAATGCCATCCATTGAACCTCAATTGTGCATGCACACTCCCATACATTGCACCAATCCGTTCATGAACCTGCAGCAAATTAAATCAGCAAGTTAAATGCATTTCAAACACATTAAATTAGCAGCATATGAACTCAATAATTTGCACATTAAATTTGGCCATACATATTAACAATTTTAGACATATTTAAAACATCATAATTAATTAAGTATTTAATTTAGATATAATTAAAACACTTAATTAATTATTTGTCCAGATTTTAACAAATTAACTAACTTAAGATAAACAACTAATTTAACTAATGACAAATTAAATGGTTTATTTCAGCAAAATAAATGCAAGCTAAAGAAAGCTAAAAATAAGCTCATTGGGTTAAGATTGAGCTGAATTGAGCTTGAGTGAGTTGACTTAAGCTCGAGTGAGCTGGAAACGAGCTAAACGGAGCTTAACGAAATGAAATTGAACTAATTCAGCTCGCATGGATTTGCAAACAATGCTTAGGGAGCTGATCCAAAAGTGTGCCCGGGGCATGGTCGTATCATCGTGCTTCAAACCGTTCAAAAGGCATTACTTGCAATTTATTGCAAGCTGAATTTGTTTCTTTTAATTAACTTGTTTTAGTTTAATAAATAAGTTGCTGATCAATTAATTTAACTTATCTTAAAGTTTTAATACATGAGTTAGTTATTGAACTTTATTAAATAAGATGCTTCTTAATTGATCTAGTTCCTAGGATTATTTATTGATGCATAAATTAAGTTCTTTAAATTATGCTTCTTTAATTAAACTAGTTGCTGGAATAATTATTGCATATATGTTTTAGTTCATTTATTTAAGTAAGTTTAATATGTGTTATGATTAATAAGTGTTTTATGTGTTTAATAAACTCATTTTAATGTGTTTATTGCAGGTGACTTTTTAGCTTATAGTGGTTACAATTCAAGGCTGTTACACATTTAATAAGTGGCTGTTCAAGTTCTTTTGAGTTACAATTAAAGGGGCTGTTAAAAAAAGGAGCTTAAAGATCATTAAAAGGAGTTTTTAAAGTGCATTTTATGCCCTTTAAAATTCAGCAGCAACTCTTCCACTTCCAGCCGTTTTGGAGCTTTTAAGAGAAATTAATCAAGCCTTTGAATGTCATTAAGGAGCTGGTAAGAGATGGTGTCTATTCAACTAGCCAAGGACAACTCAAGAGTCATTTTCTAAGCCATTAAAGACATTCAAATCAGCTGAATTAAAGTGATTTTATGGAAGGAGTTATTTGGTTCAAAGAATAAGAAAAGACATCAGTTTTTTATGGCACATTAAGTGGATGTTTTTGACCATTCGGTTACCTTGTTCTAGCATTATAAATAGATGTAATCAGCCATAGAGGGAACAACTTTTTGCTGAATATAGATGAAATATTTGAATTGCAAGCTATCCAATTCTCTTTGTTCTTTCGGAATTGATTTGACTTATCAAGCATAGCTTGTGGCGTCCATCTTTTCTTTGTTGCTGAACTTATCACCTTTGGTGATACGATCTCGGTTTAGTAGTTGAGTCCGAGTCATTTGATTCCCGATCGTAAACGAAGAAGTAGAATAGACGAGAAGGAGATAGAATATATTTGTGTTCAAAGAAGTAAGATAAGTTCGTGCAAAGTTGATGTGGATTTGGTTTAAGTAGAAAAGGTATGAATAGAATGGACGAGTTCGGTTTAGGATAATTAAGAAATGGTATTTGGTTTTGGTACGTTTTGGTATTTGGGAATTGGTTCGAAATAGTATGGAATTGGTACGAAATGGTATGGTATTTGGTACGAATTGGTAATGGTTCAAAGAGGTCAAGAATGAACCAACACTAAAGAAAAGTGTCGACCCGAAACTTATAGGACCTAAATGAATTAGAAATGGTTAAAAAGAACCTTGACCCGATACTTAGGAAAGTATGAAACAGATTATGCGTAAAAGGTTTATTCCACCTCACTACTATAGAGAAATTAAAACAAAGTTGAGAAGACTTATCCAAGGTAGTAGGACGGTGGATGAATATTTTAAAGAGATGGAGATGCTCATTCAGAGAGCTAATGTGGAGGAAGATGAAGAAACAACTATGGTTCGATTCATTGATGGTTTGAACAGGCCGATAGCTAATACATTGAGGCTACAAACTTACATTGATTTGGAAGAAGCAGTTCACAAAGCCATTGAGATCGAGCAACAATTAAAGGAACAAAGGTTTGGGTCCTTCTCTACTTCACAATATTATCGAGGTAACAATTCCAATTCTGATTTTAAGAGTTCAAAACCACCTTTTGTTACTAACAAGTCTTCTTTGAGTAATGGAAGTAAACAATCAGATTGGAAAAAAGGGGCTCCTGCAAAAACACAAACACCGTCTAAGCAGCCCAATTTAGGTGATTCGAGTGCGAAGAGGACTCGTGAGATTGAATGCTTTAAGTGCAAAGGGCGTGGTCATTATAGTAGAGAATGCCCTAACACGAGATTACTTCTTCTAAAAGATAACGGTGAGTACACTTCCGACTCTGATAATACAGATCCAGATATGCCAGAACTTGTGGATGACAGTGATAATGGCGACGAGTTGGTCGAACCACCAAAGGAAGGGGACTTTGCTAATTTTCAATGCCTTGTAGTTCGTCGAACCCTTAACATTCAGATGAAAGATGATGAGAGCCAAAGGACCAATATTTTCCATTCTCGGTGTTTTATTAAAGGTAACTTATGTTCACTCATTATTGATAGTGGGAGTTGCTCGAATGTAGTGAGTAGTTATTTGGTGGATTCTTTAAAGTTGCCTTGTACCAAACACCCTAAGCCATATCACCTTCAGTGGCTTAATGAATGTTCCGAAGTTAAAGTTACGAAACAGTCCTTGGTCACTTTTAAACTCGGCAATTATGAGGATGACATATGGTGTGATGTAGTCCCCATGCATGCGGCACACTTGCTCCTTGGACGACCTTGGCAATTTGATCGCGATGTTACACACCAAGGTAAACTTAATCGATACTCCCTTGTATTTAAAGGCAAGAAATTCACTTTTGCTCCTTTAAATCCTACTGATGTATATAAAGATCAATTGAGGATGATAAAATTTTGTGAGGGGGTAAGGGAGAAAGAGCAAGTACAAAAGACAGAGAGAAAAGAGGCTAATAGTAGTGGAAAAAGTCAAAATTTAAAAAGCCCAAAGGTGAGTGAATCCTCTAGTGGTAAAATGAGCGGAAAAAATCTTTTGGCAACAAAAAAAGATGTGAAGAGAGCCCTACTTAATAAACAGCCTTGTATCCTTGTGAGGTTTAGGCAAAATTATTTATCTTTATCTAACATTAACGAAAATTTGCCTAGTGTGTTTCAATCTCTTTTGCAGGATTATGAGGATGTTTTTAGTGAGGCCCCTAAAGGTTTACCACCTTTACGAGGGATAGAACATCAAATTGACTTAGTACCCGGAGCTTCAATCCCAAATCGACCAGCCTATAGATGCAATCCCGAGGAGACAAAGGAATTGCAAAGGCAAGTGGAGGAATTACTAGACAAAGGGTACATTCGTGAGAGCCTAAGTCCTTGTGCTGTTCCTGTCTTATTGGTGCCAAAGAAAGATGGTACGTTTCGTATGTATGTTGATTGTCGCCCAATCAACAAGATAACGGTAAAGTATCGACACCCAATCCCTAGACTTGATGATATGCTTGATGAATTACATGATTTAATAATATTTACAAAAATTGATTTAAAAGCGGTTATCATCAAATTCGAATGAGGGAAGGGGATGAATGGAAAACAGCCTTTAAAACAAAATTTGGATTGTATGAATGGTTAGTTATGCCTTTCGGCCTTACTAATGCACCTAGTACATTTATGAGATTAATGAATCATGTTTTGAGGCTACATTTGGGTAAATTTGTAGTAGTTTACTTTGATGATATTTTAATTTACTCAAAGTCATTAGATGATCATGTTTTCCATGTTCGAACCGTTTTGGATATTCTACAAACTGAAAGATTATTTGCCAACCTTGATAAATGCACATTCTGTTGTGATAAACTAATATTCTTAGGTTTCATAGTTAGTGCTCAAGGTATTCATGTCGACGAGGACAAAGTTAAGGCAATTAAGGAGTGGCCGACTCCTAAATCGGTAACTGAGGTGAGATCTTTCCATGGTTTAGCCAGTTTTTATAGACGATTTGTGAAAGATTTCTCTACTATTGCTGCCCCATTGACTGAAGTTATAAAGAAATCAGTGGGTTTCAAATGGGGTGAAACCCAAGAAAAGGCCTTTCAAACTCTAAAAGCTAAGTTATGTTCTGCTCCTTTGCTTAAATTACATGATTTTGCTAAAACTTTTGAACTTGAGTGTGATGCTTCAGGAATTGGAATTGGCGCTGTTTTAATGCAAGATAAGCAACCTATTGCTTATTTTAGTGAGAAATTGAATGGTGCACAGTTAAACTACTCGACTTATGACAAAGAACTATTAGCATTAGTTCGTGCACTTCAAGTATGGCAACATTATTTGCTACCTAATGAGTTTGTCATACACACAGATCACGAATCTCTTAAATGGTTAAAGGGACAAGGTAAGTTGAGTAAAAGACATGTTCGATGGGTAGAATTCATTGAAACATTCCCTTATGTGATACAATATAAAACAGGTAAAGATAATGTAGTTGCAGATGCTTTGTCTAGACGATATACTTTAATAACTACATTGAATGCTAAAGTCTTAGGGTTCGAACATATTAAGGAACTATATGATGATGATGCTAATTTCGGCCATATCTATAAGAATTGTGGACATACTGCTTTCGATAAATTTTATCTTGTAGATGGCTTTCTTTTTCGTATGAACAGGTTATGCATACCAAAGTGTTCCATGAGAGACTTATTGATTCATGAGGCCCATAGTGGAGGTTTAATGGGACATTTTGGAGTGGCCAAAACACTGGATATCTTGCAAGAACACTTCCATTGGCCACATATGAAAAAGGATGTCGAAAAGGTATGTTCCAAGTGCATTACATGCAAACAAGCAAAATCTAAGGTAATGCCTCATGGCCTTTACACTCCTTTACCGATTCCTACTTCACCTTGGGTAGATTTATCCATGGACTTTATTCTAGGTTTGCCTCGAAATAAGAAAGGAAGAGATAGTATATTTGTTGTTGTTGACAGGTTCTCAAAGATGGCACATTTTATTTCTTGTCACAAAACAGATGATGCTACACATGTAGCAGACTTATTCTTTAAAGAGGTGGTAAGACTTCATGGCATCTCTAAAACAATTGTTTCTGACAGAGATGTCAAATTTCTTAGCCACTTTTGGAAGGTATTGTGGGGTAAGCTTGGTACTAAATTACTTTATTCCACTACATGTCACCCCCAAACTGATGGCCAAATTGAAGTAGTTAATCGGATCTTAGGGACTTTATTACGATCTGTTGTGGGAAAGAACATTAGAAATTGGGAAGAATGCCTACCGTTTGTTGAATTTGCATATAATAGATCTATTCATTCTACAACTGGTTATTCTCCATTTGAACTTGTTTATGGTTTTAACCCACTAACAGTACTTGATCTTGCGCCATTACCACTTGAACACATTGTTAATTTAGATGGTGAACAGAAAGCTGAGTTGGTGAAATCCTTACATGAGCAAGCTAGGCAACGAATAGCCAAAACATATGATGCCAACACCAACAAAGCAAACAAGGGGCGCAAACGGGTTGTCCTAGAACCCGGAGATTGGGTTTGGGTCCATATGAGGAAAGAACGATTTCCTGCAAGAAGAAAGACCAAGTTGGACCCAAGGGGCGATGGGCCTTTCCAAGTACTCGAGAGGATCAACGATAATGCCTATAAAATTGATCTACCGGGTGAGTACAATGTAAGTTCTACTTTTAATGTGGCTGACTTGTCCCCATTTGATTTTTCAGATTCGAGGTCGAATCTTTTTGAGGAAGGGGGAATGATACGAGATCAAAGGCCCGACAAATGCGTTCCAAACTAAATGGGTCCATCCAGGAGTTTGTTAGTAAGGCCTTAGATGCGTACACAAAAGAAAGGGAAAATCAAGATTTCAAATATTGGGAATCTTGGTCCAAGACACCAAATCTTGCAGCCAAAGCGCATTGGATCTCCATTACGAGCATCAACGATTCAATTTCGGTAGGAGATGGATCACAAGCCCAAATTCTTGAGGGCAAGGCCCAATAAGAAGATTCCAAGCCCAATCAAGAAATCCACCCATACTTAGTTGAAAATCAGGCCAAATTGTCAAAGTGGCCCAAGTTGTAAAGTTTTATTTTTATTTATTTATTTATTTATTTTATTTAGTTTAAATTTTTATATTCAGTCCAAGAGTCCCAAATAAAAGACCCTTGGCCGAATTTCCATATTAAAATAATTAGGAGTTTTTTTTTAGTTTTAGTTTTAGTGTTCTAATTAAATTAGGAAAACATTTGAAAGGCCTATTTATATGGCTTGGCCAGCCACCCTACATTACATTACAATTACATTGAAATTTTCAGATTTGATTTGAGTGAAAATTCTCTTTGAGTTCTTCAAGGATTCTCTCTTGAGTTTTCTTTAGAAGTTGTTTTAACAATCTTTTTGATTGTGGGAGCCATCTTCAACCTTCTTCTTGCCATTGATATTCTTTGGAGGGGAGATTAGAGCCGTTTGAAAGGAGTTGTGAGATCTTTCAAGATTTCAAGGCTTCTTAGGACTTATCTTTTAATTTCTTACTGTCAATTCTTTCTTTATTTCTACTTGTGCTGAATCATTATCTAATCTATTTTCTGTTCTTATTGTGTTTTCAGCCTTTTTCTATATTAAGGAATCAGCCCAAAAATCCCCAATTTCTAGGGTTTTTCCATACTCTTTTTGGGTGAAATTAGATTGTCGAAATTTGGGAAAAACTATCTTGGTGTTCAATTGGGCAGAATCACAATCTCCTTGAGGGTTTCAAGAACCCTAACACTTATTTCTATTCTCAATTTGATTCTTTGCTGATTTGGGGATTTTATTTCAGATCTGAAAATTCAAAAATCTAATCTTTTAATTTTCTGTTTCGTTTCAGATCTAATTGTTTAGGGTTTTCGTAGGAGTTTCTCGTGACTTGGCAACTCGATCTTGGTCCGCGCGCAACCCCGTATCACAAAGGTATCAAAGATGAACGCCACCCTCGGGTTAAGGAGTGATAAGTTCGGAAAAGACTCGGAAAGACGCCACTAAAAGCTTAGATAAGTCTTACGGGCCTCGAACGAAATTTGAGAGAAAATGCCTCACAAATTTGGCAGCAATTCGCTAATTAAAATGTCAAAAAGTCCCTTTACAAATTGAATTTAACAACTATTTATAGACAAAGACTAGGCTAGCCGAATAGTCATATGAATGCTTAAGAATTAAGCAAATGAATTCCTTTAATGTGCTTAACTAAATTCGGCTGAATGGAGCTCCAATGGTCATCTTCTAGAAAGAGCAATGAACTTAGAAGCTTGGAAAGATGCATGGCAGCAGCTAGGTTCGGTTAATGGACTTAAACAAACTCAATTAATTGGCAACTTTTGTTGAAAAGTGATCAGCAATTAAAGGAGGTAATGAGCAGCCACCAAGGTGTGAAAACTCAGCTTTGAAGAGTCATGGCATGTGAACATATAGAACCGAACAGCCAAGATGAATCCAGCAATGTGAAAAGAATTAAAAGTCGGCTGAATGGTCAACTTGGGAGTAGGAAACAATAGCTTCTTTGGCCGAATGGTCACCTAGGATACTTCAAACAGCAGCCAAATTTAATTCCCCAAACATGCATGTGCCGTCCCCTTACATGTATCTTCTTTTAATTCATTCATGCACCAAGGACGTCCAAATGGGATGTACCTACAGCAAAATTTATTCAATAAATCAAATACATTTTTAAACACATTAATTTGGCAGCAAATGACACAAAAATTATGCACATTAAATTCGGCCACCTTAGGACATAATTAAAACATGTAATAAAATTGACACATTAAAACATGCATAAAAAACATATTAATGAGCTGTAGAAATTAAGACAAATTAATAACATATAATTATAACTCAATTATCATGCATAATTAAATTTGTCCAGATTTTAAACCAAATAAATAATGAATATTAATTGAGCTGTAATAAACTAATTAAATGACTCAAATAATTATTTCAGCTACTATGATAAGGTCTTAATGAAATTGAGCTAGTTCGAGCTCATTGAGCTTGAAAAGAGCTGGAAACGAGCTAAATGAAGCTCCACAAAATAAGATTGAGCTACGTTGAGCTTGCAAACACGACGAGCCTCGCTTGTAGGCTGAAACAATAGCCGTTCCCGGGGGCGGGTCGTATCATTTGGTGTGGCGTTCAATATACCTTTGGTTCCTATCATAGTTGATAGTGGGTCAAGGTTCCTTTCCTGTTTCCTTTAACCGAAAACACCTAAAGACCATTTTGAGATTCGGGTCAACAATTCGTTATTGTTGGTTCATTTTCGGTCTTAGCCAATTAATTTGTTATTGTTTCCTTTTTATTTTGTTTATTGCCTTTGTTTGAAGCCATTATCTCTATTTTGTTTCATTTTAAAACCGAAACGAATCCATCCTTACTCAATTCACGATTGGGCAACACATACGACTCAAAACATCACGAGACGAGTTTGTATCAAATTGGTATCAGAGCTAGCGAATTTGGAGTAAGAATCGACATTGTCGGCAATACGGTATAGTAGTTTCTTCAAAAAAAATTTCAAAAAAATTCAAAAAAAAATTCAAAAAAAAAAATTTGGTTTCCATTCAAACTCAAGAGATTGGATATCAAGTTGAAAAAAAAATTCGTGAAAAAAAAATTCGTGAAAAAAAAAATTCGTGAAAAAAAAGAAGAAGCTAGTTTTGAAATTTTGTTGTTGTTTGCTACCCAAATTATAGTTATTACTACCTTCTGCTATTTCGCCACATCCAACCTTTTATTTCTTGATTCAAGCCTACTTTCCTTTGTCCTACAATATTCTTACCAAGCCCAAACATCAAGGTTGTAAGCCGACCCACAACAACTGCTTTTTAAGTTTAAATAATTCCTAAGAACTTAGAGAGGAGGAGTGAGTGGAAAGAGGCAAGAGAGTGGTGAGTTTATTCGAGAGTATAAAAGCCAAGGAAGTGAGATTTCTTTGTGAGTGGATAGTGAGATTCTTTGTTGTGAGTTCATTTTAAAAAAAAATATGTCACGAAGTCCGGAAAGAAATCAAAATGTGGAAGGAGGGTTCCGTCCCGTAAGAAATGTTGGAGGAGGACTGCCAGATCTTACCCTTAAAGCAATTATGTGAGAGATAGAGCGATTATTTGATAGAAAACTTGAACCAATTGAAGATCGATTATATCGAGTCGAGAGACGAGAATAACGTGAGATGACTCCGGAAGATG
>NC_053437.1:35834774-35875775 GCF_007990345.1 Gossypium hirsutum
GTCCAGCCGAATTTATGTGTTATGATTTGTTAATATTTAAGTTGTCTCAATGTTATTTAGGATGTTCACATTATACTTTAATTTAGTTCAGCTGAATTTGCTTGAAATTAATTAAGTTCATGTGTGTTTTTTTGGTGCAGCCGAATTTGAAGGTGAATTGGACAGATTCATGCATGAAGATTCAATGGATGTAAAGATGCATGCAGATTGGGTTCATGCACCTAACGATACATGCATGGAATGCATTAAAATTGGTGTGCTGATTTTTAAGTTTTCTATGTGTCCATTCGGCCAAAAGAGATGATTGTTCATTATCCAAAGCTGCCATTTATTTCCTTCACATTGCTAGAAATCTTTTGGCCATTCGGTTCAAGGTGTTCACACTTTAAGGCTCTTCAAAACCGTCCATTCACACCTGATATGGCTGCTCAAGTACTCTCTTTATTATTGGTAATTTTTCAGCAAGAGTTGCCTCTTGAATGCTCATTTAAACCCATTAGCTGAATGTAGCTGCTACATGCATCTCCAAGATCCATTTGCTTAAGGTGGAAGCTTCATAGTTGGTCACAATTCAGCCGAATCTACATTGCCCCATATTCATGAAGTTAAGCTGAATTTTAGTTCAATGTTTGCTTAGAAATTAAGTCTTGAACTTGTCTATTCGGCTACTAGTTGAAAGTCTATAAATAGTTTCTATTTTTCTTGTAAAAGGACTTTTTGACAAATCTCTGAATGAAATATCATTTTAGTGAGGCAATTCACTCTCTTTATTCTTCAAAGCTCAATTGACTTATCTTTACGAGTGGCGTCAATCTGACTTTGTTTCGAACTTATCACCATAAGGTGTGGCGTTCCAACTATACCGAAGGTTCCTATTTTGCTAAATAGAGGGTCTCGGTTTTATCTACCATTTCTTTCCTTTTCTTTGAAACCTTTGAGCCCGGGTCCTTATTTGTTAATAAGGGTTCGTTCTTGTTTCATTGGAAACCATTTATCCCATTTTGCTTCCTAATTCATTTAAAACCAATATAACTCATCTTATTGAATTTTGAACTAAATCGACACTACCTAAATTCGATCGGGAACATAATACGACTCATCACATCATCCGAATCGAGCTTGTATCACATATGGTCAACAAGGCATAATAAATTCGGCAGCCATTAAGACAATTTATCCATGCTTTTAATTTCAGCTGGAACTATGACATGTTTAACATTCTGCATTTAAACAACAGCAGCATTAAACAACAGCAGCAAAACACATTAATTAACAGCATTAAATTCGTCCAAAGTACACAATATCCTGCACATTAAATTCGTCTGGAAAAATTAATTGACAACATGAATTAAATTTGTCTTAAATTTAGACACACTTAATTAACTATTAGACATCTATTTAATAGGTAACAAACAAAGACACATTAAAATAAAAATGTCCAGATTTTTAAACAAATTAATTAACTTATTTAATTAACTAATCAGCAACTTATTTATTCCATCATCTAAATGCAAACTTAATTAAATAAATTGCATTCTAGCTCCATAAGCTAGAATCCGCCCAAATTGAGCTGGGACGAGCTTGTGAGAATAACGAGCCTCGCTCGTGAGTCGAGCCAAGAAATGTTTACAGGGCAGGGTCGTATCAAGTGTGCATGCACAATTGAGGTTCAATGGATGGCATTTAAAGGAGCACATGCATTTGGGACGTTCATGCAAGAGGGAGTTGCTGAAAGTTCATGTATTTGAAGATTCATGGATCATATTTATGGGGGAAAATACATGGGACGTTTCATGCATGATTCATGCATTTTCAAGATGACCATTCAAGTATTTTAGGCACATTAATGCCTCATTCAGCCAAGGGAGATGTAGGATCATTAAAGAGCTGCACATTCATGGAATTATGGAGATTCTTCAAGGCTAAGGATGCATGAATGCATCAAATGAATCATCATGATGGTTCGGCCAATTCATGTACCATCTTCAAGCATGAACTGGATTTTAATGCTATTTGTGTGAACATGTTAAATACCTGTGTGAACAGAATTTAAGTTAGTGTGAACAACATAGATGCCGAATATCAATAGGCATTTTAGGCTTATAAATAGCTTACTTGTTTATTGTAAAAGGTTACAGAATTTGATTATTGAAAACTTGATTGTGAGGTTTCCTCCTTCCTATTTCGTACGAGTCTCGTTCTGACTTATCTAGCTCGCTAGTGGCGTCAACCCGACTTCTTGAACTTATCACCATCCTGGTGTGGCGTTCATCCACCTTTTTATACCTTTGGTTCCTACCTCTCTATAGGTAACGGGTCAAGGTCCATCTTCGACAATCCATTTAATCCACCTTGAGCAATATAAGTGCCGGGGCAATACTTCATATAGTATTGAATCGTTCTTCGCTTGAGTTCTATTTTTCCATTCCATTTTAACTATTAAATTATAAACAATATTTCTTTATTTCACCGAGCCTATCAAACATCTATCCAAACCATCTTTTGAACCCATTTTCTCAACTTCCGCTATAAAAAAATCATCTAACTCCATCTATCTACAAAATCGAACAAACTTCTCGTCGACGATCGGGCAATCAAGTGAATCGACTCAATCAACCGAGTCGGATCACATCAGATGAATAAAGCCCCAAATTCCAGCAACTTGATTTTTTCCCAAAATTCCAGCAACCTAAAACAGTCAGTTTTGACAAGAAGAATTCGACAAGATTAATTGGAAAAGATAAGTTTAGTCAAATTTGGCTACCAAGAATGAGTACCGATCGATCTTTTTGAGTAATAAAGATGGCTGGAAATTCACAAGAAGAATAAACAAGTTAGATCAAAAGAATCGGCATAAACATAATTTAAAAGAAAAGAATGAACAGCAAGAAAGTAAATTGAAGTCCTAAAGATCCTTAAAATCCCGAAAGATTTCACAAATCTCTTCAAACGGCTCTAATCTCCCCTCCAACGAATATCGATGGCAAGAAGAAGGTTGAAGATGGCTCCCACAATCCAAAGATTGTTAAAACAACTTCTAAAGAAAACTCAAGAGAGAATTCTTGGAGAAAACCCCAAAGAAAATTCTGCACTCAACAAATCTAAAATTGATAGAAAAATAATAATCAGATGTTTACAAAGGGTGGCTGGCCAATGCTTATATAGGCCTCCAACAAATCCTAATCTAATTAGAAAACTTAAAAAATTTAAACTTAATTAAAAAAACAAAGGAAAATTCGGCCATGCATCCTATTGGACTGTTTTGGGCCTAATTTAACATGTGATATTCCTAAAACTTAAAAAAATTAACTGAAACAACTAAAATGTTTACAAATTGGGCCCTTTGACATTTTGGCCTAATTTTCAACTAAATATGTATGGATTTCTTGATTGGGCTGGGAATTTGCTTATTGGGCCTCGCCTTTAAGAATTTGGGCTTGTGATCCATCTCCTACCGAAATTGGGTCGTTGACACTCGTAATGGAGATCCAACGCGCTTTGGCTACAAGATTCGGTTTCTTGGACCAAGATTTCCAAGATTTGAAATCTTGATTTTCTTGATTCTTGAAATCGCTCCGAACAGCAAAATTGGGCCAAGATTTGATTTCTTGATTTTCTTGAAAATAAGAAAGTGAATCTTGATTTTCTTGATTTGAGCCCATCACCTTCTTAAGCTTGGGTTGGGCCTTTGTGACTTATATCATTTACAAATTGGGCCCTTTGACATTTTGGCCTGATTTTCAACTAAGTATGAAGAAATTTCTTGATTGGGCTGGATTTGGTTATTGGGCCTCGCCTTCAAGAATTTGGCTCGTGATCCATCTCCTACCAAAATTGGGTCGTTGACGCTCGTAATGGAGATCCAATGCATTTTGGCTGCAAGATTTGGTTTCTTGGACCAAGATTTCCAAGATTTGAAATCTTGATTTTCTTGATTCTTGAAATCTCTTCGAACAGCAAAATTGGGCCAAGATTCGGTTTCTTGATTTTCTTGAAAACAAGAAAGTGAATCTTGATTTTCTTGTTCTCTCGTGTATGCATCTAAGGCCTTGCTAACAAGCTCTTGAATGGTCCCATTTAGTTTGGACCGCATTTGTCGGGCCTTTGATCTTGTTATTGGGCCTTGTGGCAATTTGAGCCCATCACGTTCTTGAACTTGGATTGGGCCTTTATGACTTGTATCATGTATGCATCTAAGGCCTTGCTAACAAGCTCTTGAATGGTCCCGTTTAGTTTGGACCACATTTTTCGGGCCTTTGATCTCGTTATTGGGCCTTGTGGTAATGTGAGCCCATCACGTTCTTGAACTTGGATTGGGCCTTTATGACTCGTATCACAAAAGAGAGTGAAAAGCAAAATGAGATTGAAAAAGAAAGAGAGTTTGAAAAGAAAACGAGTGAAGAAGAAGAGAGTGCTCAAACACAAGGGAGGGATATTTTTGTTAACCCCCATTTGAAATTGCCTTGTGATTTTTCTTCATTTCAGGTTTGCAAGTTTCCACCGATAGACAGGTTCCAGCTTCATTACCTTTCTACCGAGAGACGTTTTCAATTGATTGAACAAGGTAAAATTGATCCTCGTCTTCCCGCCTCTAATGGTAAGCAAGGTGAAGTTTCTCTATTCTCTAAACAACTTCATTCAACTGTATTGATGACTTTTCTCATGACTTGAATTTTGAAAAGGTACTGTATGTTATAGTCGATAATTGCCATTCTTTGATTGATGACTATAAATTTGCTCTGAATGATGACAAGAAAACTCTCATTTTCGAAAAACATAATGTTGATGAATTTGTTGGTGAATCAATAGGCAATCGTCCACTGCAAGGTTTAATTTTGCACGAACATGAATCAAATAGAATTTCTCTTTTACTTGACTGTACTGAAAATGTGTGTTCATTGAATTGTCGTGAAAAATTAATTTGCTTGAACAATGATGTGTGGATAAGATCTGAGACATATGAATGTTTGACAACATGTATGTCTACTTCACCTTTGATATGATTATGCGAAATAATGATGACATGTAACATGATTAATTCCTTTGATCATAATGTTGGCATATCAGAACGGTTTGATAATTTGAGGTATACAAGTTTTGATCGAATAGGACTAAGGGGTCATAATCGATTGAATAAATTTTCCATGTCTTATGGATACAACTTGAGCTTGAATCCTTTGTCCTTCCTACTGCCGAATATGGGGAGTCAATTTGAAAAGGTAAGACCCTTTTATACTTTTGAACTTGATAATGGTTTATTTGCTCAAGTTTGGAATGCGAATTCAGAAAGCCTTTGTAAGTTTACAATTCATCGTGTCCTTAATCATTTTCTTTATCGTGAAGATGACACATTTAAACGTCATATCCCTATAGAGGGAGGGCCTGTAAATAACCTGACTTGTGTTCAAGTTATGTGTGCATTTCAGGATCTTGGGAGCAACATTGCCAGTACCGTCAACCAAGGGAGTTGTGACGGTGAAAAATTTTTCTCGAGCAAGTGGCTCGATTTGAGGACAAATCATCTTCAAGAGGGAGGGAATGATGCGAACCTGGTCGCATCATGTTTCAACCCAACTTGATGTCATCGAGAGTGGCCTAAGCTTGAGGGGCCGAAGTGCAAAATGAAGCTTAATCTCAGCTCGTTGAGCTCAATTCAGCTCATTTCCAGCTCATTGAGCTCATTTGCTTGTTTGAGCTTACTTTGCGTTTTATAATTTTAGTTGCTGGAATAAAATAAATGCAAATTAGTTTATTCAGCTTAAATAATTAAATTGCATTTTAATTCTGGACTTTTTAATTAGAAGTGTTTAAATTGTGTCTAAAGTTGAGACAAATTAATTTCATATTCTAATTAATTTGTCTTAGCTGCGGTTGAATTAAATTTGTGTCTAAGTTATTATTTGTTTTAATGTGTCTTAGATTAGGAAAATTAATTACATGTTTTTAATATGTCTTAGTTAGCACATGACATGAATTTATTCAGCTTATTACATCATTTTAATGTGTCTTGTTGCTGTCAATTTAAATGTGTCCTAATATGAATTAAATTTATGAATTAAATTGCTTTCAGGTACATGCATGAATTGGCTATGAAGAGAGTTGATGATTCCTTTTCTTCATGTGACTATTCGTGAAGCTCAATGGACCATGAGCTGAATTAAAAATCTAGCAATAGTTTTTAGCTTCTCCAAGTGGCTGTTCGTGAAGAGCAATGGACAAAGAGTTGTTCACACAAGGCCATTCATCTCACAAAAACGTTTTCACACCATAAGAGCTATTCATTTTCGTTCATCCACACTTGGAGGCTGTTGGACATCAAGTGTTCACACACTTGGGCTGTTCGTGTGCTTAAACTACCATTAATTTGGCTGATGCTTATTTAGCTACCCAAGGAGGAATTTAAGGCTGCTCATAATGTTTTCAGCTAATCAAACATTGAACAAAATCATTTCAGCTCATTAGTGCAATTATTAGCTGAATTGGAAGACTAAACAACCTGCCCATTGATGTCACCTATGCATAGAAGTTTCCAAATGACTTTTTGGTTATTTCAACAGCCATTTGAGTTCAATTAAGTGTAATTAAGCTGATTGCTTTGAGTTCATTCGGCTGGAACATATTCAGCCTATAAATTGTTATTTTTGTAATCATTTGAAGGTTACTAATTTTGAGACTTTGATCAATTATGAACTTTTATTCAATTGGTGAGTATTTCAGCTCCCTTTGTTCTCTCTTGACTCCATTGACTTATCAAGACATTCTTGTGGCGTCAATCCTGTCAATTTCGAACTTATCACTTTACTGAAGTGTGGCGTTCAATCCTATATCGTTGGTTCTTATCTCTCATAGATATTGGGTCACGATTAACAGTTTTTCATCATTTCAAGCTAACATAAGATTTGGGTCGATATTGCATATAATATCAGTTCTTTCTTCAGCCTTGAAATCAAACCTACCCTATCCATCCTTTAATCACTTAAATATTTTCTTGTTTCCAGCCAATTTGTTCTTTTCAACCCGACTTGAAAACCTCAACTCATACTCCTTAATTTTAACGATCGGGCACATCAACGACTCGACTCTCATCATCGAGGCCGGGGTCGCATCAGTTCCTTTGAGTTCAACGTCTATGGAGACATTACCCTCTTTCAGCATTATGAACCCAACACTTCGAAAAGTGCAAGTTGCCTTTGTGTTTACCCTTCGTTTCAGGTTTTTCAAGGATTGTGTAATGAGCTTCGACTTCAATACCTTCTCAAGGAGAAAAGGTTCATTTTGATTGAAAAAGGTAAAATTGATTCTCAATTTTCCACTCCTAAAGGTGAATCAGGTATGAATTCTGATGTTATGCGACCATCTTTTCTTAAGTTGAATGTAACTAAAATTTTTGAAGACACCTTGATAGCTGAAAATCGCTTGAATCCTGTTGTGGTTAATTATTTGATTTTGCTTGATGATGATAAATCCATTTTGAGTAATGATAAGACGATTTTTCTCTTTGGAAAATGTGATGAATTCATTGTTGAGAACATAACCAAACGACAATTGCGAGTGCCAAACATGCGAAATCATGAATCATATGAAACTTTTCATTTGTGTGTTTGTGATGAAGATTTAAATTTCTTGTTCCATTACTCGCATTCCATTTACTTGAACAATGACTTGTGGAAGCAAATTGAAAAGTTCGAATGCTTAAAAACATATTTGTCTTTGTCTCGACCATTTGATGAGTTATGGATATGGAAGGAGTTTTGTCCATATGATTGTAAGAATGATGTTTTAAATTTGCCTTTTTACATGACTCATACTTGTCTTGTTATGACCATGCATGATCCACATAGTTGTTCTGATCATTTCTTGATGATTAATGGTTGTCTATTTTCATTGATTCATTTGCCATCTCTAATGCGGAATATTGTGAGTTCTTTTGCAAAGGCTTATGAACGACTAATTGTTCCATTCATTCAAGGAGAGTTGCATAAGACGGATTATTTTCTAGAGAACAAACAGCTCGACTTGAGGACAAGTCATTTTGAAGAAGGGGGGAATGATGTGACCACGTCCCAAGCACCACCAAGTTTGAATCTTGTTTCCCTCGAGCTCCCAAAGGGACCAATGACTCGAGTTAGGTCCAAGCAAATTCATGAAGCTATTTCAGCTTTATTGTTCAAGTTTTGGAAGGAGAATCAGCTCGTTGAAGATGGGGAAGCTCGATCCAACTCCTTGAAGAAACCATGCACCTTAGTGTAAGCTAATTTCAGCTCAATTCGACTTCAATCAGCTCACTTGAGCTCAATTCCACCTATTTGAGCTCAATTTAGCTTCTTTCCAGCTCGTTAATTTTATTATTTGAATAATTTGAGTGATAGTTTTATTTTAACTATTTTTACTACAGCTCATAACCGAATTTTCTAGCTCAATTCAGCTCATCAAGAATTTTGACTATCATTGAGCTAGACGAATTTATTATTAATTATATTTTATTTATGTCTTTATTTTAATTTGTTAAATATGCCTTGATATTATTTAATTTAAGCTGAATGTACATTGAATCTAATTTGTTTATATCTTTTGTAGGTACATCCACATGTGGGAACACAATTAATGAGGATTCATGAACATTTCTGGTTCAATGTATGTTCGGGTACATGCATGACTACCTACAACGAATGGTTGCCTTAAAGATGATGCATGAATGATTCAATACAATGAATGGAAGAGTGCATGAATATCCACCTACATGCATCGGTTGCTGACCATTGAATTTCCTATGCACCTATTCGGCCAAAAGACATCTTTTGAAGTGTCCATTCACACCTTGGCCGAATCTAGACAAAGCTATTGGCATCCCATGCATTCATCAGCCCTCAAGTACATTTCCTTACTCATGAAGTTGGCCATTGAACATCCATACAACCGAATTTGGACATCACTTTTAATGGATACATTTCTAGTTTAGTTTTACACATTTAAAGCCGAATTACTTAGTCTTTAAGCTTGTTTAGTATGACTATTCGGCTATCATCTGAACTCTATAAATAGTTCATTTCTCTTTGTAAAAAGGTTAGACAATTTTGATTATTAAACTTGATTGTGAGGTTTCCTCCTATCCTATTTCGTACGAGTCTCGTTCTGACTTATCTACCTCGCTAGTGGCGTCAACCCGACTCCTTGAACTTATCACCATCCTGGTGTGGCGTTCATCCACCTTTTTATACCTTTGGTTCCTACCTCTCTATAGGTAACGGGTCAAGGTCCATCTTCGACTTCCATTAAACCCACCTTAAGCAATATAAGTCCCGGGGCAATACTTTACATAGTATTGAATCGTTCTTCGCTTGAGTTCAATTTCCATTCCATTTTGTCTATCTACTTAAACTTTATTTTCTTTGTTAAACCGAACCTATCCATTCTCCAAACCAAGTCATTTTTGAACCCTTTTAATTACTTCCGCTTAAAACAACTCCTTAAAGTTATCTCCATTCGACATCAACCAATACTTCTCGTCGACGATCGGGCAACTTAAGTGAACTCGACTCCATCAACTGAGTCGGATGATACGAGTCATAAAGGCCCAATCCAAGTTCAAGAACATGATGGGCTCAAATTGCCACAAGGCCCAATAACAAGATCAAAGGCCCGACAAATGCGGTCCAAACTAAATGGGACCATTCAAGAGCTTGTTAGCAAGGCCTTAGATGCATACACGAGTGATGTGATCCAGCCCGAATTAATTAAGTCGTTTCACGTAATTGCCCGATCGTCGACGAGAAGTTTGTTCGATTTTGTAGATAGATGGAGTTAGATGATTTTTTATAGCGGAAGTTGAGAAAATGGGTTCAAAAGATGGTTTGGATAGATGTTTGATAGGCTCAGTGAAATAAAGAAATATTGTTTATAATTTAACAGTTAAAATGGAATGGAAAAATAGAACTCAAGCGAAGAACGATTCAATACTATATGAAGTATTGCCCCGGGACTATATTGCTTAAGGTGGGTTTAATGGATTGTCGAAGATGGACCTTGACCCATTACCTATAGAGAGGTAGGAACCAAAGGTATAAAAAGGTGGATGAACGCCACACCAGGATGGTGATAAGTTCAAGAAGTCGGGTTGACGCCACTAGCGAGCTAGATAAGTCAGAACGAGACTCGTACGAAATAGGATAGGAGGAAACCTCACAATCAAGTTTTCAATAATCAAATTCTGTAACCTTTTACAATAAACAAGTAAGCTATTTATAAGCCTAAAATGCCTATTGATATTCGGCATCTATGTTGTTCACACTAACTTAAATTCTGTTCACATAGGTATTTAACATGTTCACACAAATAGCATTAAAATCCAGTTCATGCTTGAAGATGGTACATGAATTGGCCGAACCATCATGATGCTTCACTTGATGCATTCATGCATCCTTAGCCTTGAAGAATCTCCATAATTCCATGAATGTGCAGCTCTTTAATGATCCTACATCTCCCTTGGCTGAATGAGGCATTAATGTGCCTAAAATACTTGAATGGTCATCTTGAAAATGCATGAATCATGCATGAAACGTCCCATGTATTTTCCCCCATAAATATGATCCATGAATCTTCAAATACATGAACTTTCAGCAACTCCCTCTTGCATGAACGTCCCAAATGCATGTGCTCCTTTAAATGCCATCCATTGAACCTCAATTGTGCATGCACACTCCCATACATTGCACCAATCCGTTCATGAACCTGCAGCAAATTAAATCAGCAAGTTAAATGCATTTCAAACACATTAAATTAGCAGCATATGAACTCAATAATTTGCACATTAAATTTGGCCATACATATTAACAATTTTAGACATATTTAAAACATCATAATTAATTAAGTATTTAATTTAGATATAATTAAAACACTTAATTAATTATTTGCCCAAATTTTAACAAATTAACTAACTTAAGATAAACAACTAATTTAACTAATGACAAATTAAATGGTTTATTTCAGCAAAATAAATGCAAGCTAAAGAAAGCTAAAAATAAGCTCATTGGGTTAAGATTGAGCTGAATTGAGCTGGAGTGAGTTGACTTGAGCTCGAGTGAGCTGGAAACGAGCTAAACGGAGCTTAACGAAATGAAATTGAACTAATTCAGCTCGCATGGATTTGCAAACAATGCTTAGGGAGCTGATCCAAAAGTGTGCCCGGGGCATGGTCGTATCATCCCCTCCCTCTTTAAAGCGATTTGTCCCCAAATCGGGCCATTTACTCGCGAAAAATCGTTGAAGATTCTGAAAGCCACAATTAACTCGGATCAAAAGAAGCTCATTCGCATGCCCTCCCTCTTTAGGAGGGTACCACTTCACATTGTCACCTTTAAAAGAATAAAACGAATTAGTGACACGATGAAGATTAAACACAAAGGAACTTTTTGAGATTTGATTCACAGTTTGAACAAATAATCCAATACCGGGGTCGAAAATAGAAATCGTTCTTACCTTTTTCTTCGATGGAAACAAACATAAATCACAAGGCATTTGATAGCTATGGTTTTGGAAGTCAACTTTCCATGGTTCGATTACCTTAGGCAATGATATAAAATGGTGTTCACCGGGGTCAAAGACAAAATTTTCTCTTGCCATTTCAATTTGATTTGGCAATTTCATGACCGACTTCATAGAAAGAGCATTAAGCAACTCAAAATCATTATCATTCAAAACATGTTCGGATCTTTTAGTCCACAGTTGAGAACATCCTCCGAAAACAAAATTTTGATTTTGACTTAACAAACCAACAAGATTCACATGGCTCATTTTCAAACTTAAAGACAAAGTATCATACAAACAAAGATTGTTTCCACATTCATTCAAACAAATTTTACGATGCTTGCTTTCTTTCATGGATGATTCATAATAGCAAACTCCAGGATTAAAGACATGATTTTGACTACTCGATCCAAATGGCAAAAAGAGTCCTTTTATCTCCAACAATTTACACAAATTAAACAACGAGGGTGTTAACAACTCAAATTCAAACAAGCAAACCCTTTAAATTTCATTCGAAAAGATTTACAAAAACATGGAAATTTCACACCAAAAATTAGATAATCCACATGATCAACACAACCAAGCAGATGATATGTCAACTTTTGATCACACAATTCCAGATTTTATTGGTGCTGATTTATTCGCTCTTCATCAAAAATCTTGCCAATGGCGTATTCATCAATACATTTCCATTCCTTTTCAACATGATCAGTGAGAATGAACATTTTATATGGACTTTCATCTTGCGCATCCAAAACATGCATTCCATTGCAAGTTAAAGATAAACAACCAATACCATCAAAATGATATTTTTCAAAAGCAAGAATCTTCTTATCATTAGACAAAACAAATGGATCATCATCAATCAAAGAATGACAAATAGCCACGTCAAAGTTCAAATTCTTTCTAAAGACCAAATCTTCAACAGTGTGTCCATCAACAATCGAGTAAGGCAGAAGTGCTTTAAAATTTTCAACATTCATACCTTGCTTACCTTTTGGCATAGGCGAACTAGGATCGTTGAGAACATTACCTTTTTCAGCCAAAATGAACCTTCTCTCCTTCGAGAGGTATTGGAGTTGAAAATTATCGTCACTTGGCCTTCCGGAGACCTGAAAAGAGGAAACAAAACAAGACAAATTCTCATGTGGTTTAGTAAACAGATTCCTCACTTTTTCGTGCTCTTTTGCCTCCTTTTCTCTCGTTTTTTTTTCTAACTCATTGTCTTTTCTTTCTTTTTCAATTTTCTCTTTTTCCTCACACTTTTGTTCAATCTTAATTTCTTTTTCGATTTCTTTCTCTTTTCACATCCTTTTTCAATCTCAATTTCTTTTTCCATGACACTCGTTTCTTTTACACTCTCGTTTCTTTCTTCAATCTCACTCTCTTTTTCAATTTCTTGTTCCTTTTCTTTCATTTCTTTTTTTCGTCTCTCGATTTCATTCCATATATGCTCATTTTCTCTCATCAACATTTCTTGTCTTTCCTTTCTTCTTATTTCTTTTTCTTTTTGCCTCGCTCTTTCATTATAGGATGGAGATGTTACAAATGAATCAGCACGAAATGACTCTCGTTGGGTATAATTGGAAGGACTTTCATACAAAAAATGATCACCTCTTCGAGATTGATTCTTGGCGGACGAATACCTCGGTGCATACGAAGGACTACTTGTGATTTCTCGTTCGTCACCTCGGAAAGCTTTAAACTCAAAACTTGCTTTGCTTCGTCTTGAGTTCCTCGTTGAATAGGAATCATGGTATGAATCTCTTCCCAAAAAATCAATGGATGTGTGCCTTCGTGATGATCTTGTCTCCGTCTCTTCACCCGGTGAGTTTGGCTTCCATCGGGCTCTTTCCTCCACTCGATCCAATCGATCATGCAATTTATCAAATTTTGATTTCACCATTCTATGCATCTCTTGCATCAAATATTGGAATTCTGATTCGGGAAATGTTTCTTGAGACATGATTAAGTAATGACAAGAAGATGTTAGAAAAAAATAATAAATAAAATAAATACCTTACCACAAACCTCACAAATTCGCTCGAAAAGGAAATAATGATTTTCACTCGCACTCGTGTTTACATTCAAATTTTGGCTTTTTCTTTGATGTAATTTCACTCGTGCCTTTTTCCACTCAACCTCTTCTCACAATTTCGTGATTTGTCTCGGTAGACTTAATTTGCTGCTTGAGGGTCGGTTTCAAATTGGTTACAAGGGATAATGTCGGGTGTAGGGTAGGCTGAATAAAGAAGAAAATTGGTTTAAAGTGTGGCGTTGGGATGGGTAAATAATGGTAGGAAGGGAAACTTGATGATCGGAGTAATAAGTGATAATGATAAAAACTCGCAAGACTTTTCACTTTTTTTTCTTTCTTCTTTTTTTTAACTCGATTTTTTTGTCACTTCTTTTTTTTTCTTTTTTTTTGAAATTTTTTTTTCTGAATTTCTTCTCTCTTTTTTTTAAATCCAATACAATAGTAAATAAAATACAAGGAAGAGAAAAAAAATTAAATTCCAACTCAATTTTTTTTATTTTTTTTAACTTTTTTTTACGTTACGAACCTATTCCGAGCTTAATACGAACATCGGTACTCCTCGTTTTAGTAGCTCTGATACCAAATGATGTGATCCAGCCCAAATTAATTGAGTCGTTTCACGTAATTGCCCGATCATCGACGAGAAGTTTGTTCGATTTTGTAGATAGATGGAGTTAGATGATTTTTTATAGCGGAAGTTGAGAAAATGGGTTCAAAAGATGGTTTGGATAGATGTTTGATAGGCTCGGTGAAATAAAGAAATATTGTTTATAATTTAATAGTTAAAATGGAATGGAAAAATAGAACTCAAGCGAAGAATGATTCAATACTATATGAAGTATTGCCCCGGGACTTATATTGCTTAAGGTGGGTTTAATGGATTGTCGAAGATGGACCTTGACCCATTACCTATAGAGAGGTAGGAACCAAAGGTATAAAAAGGTGGATGAACGCCATACCAGGATGGTGATAAGTTCAAGAAGTCGGGTTGACGCCACTAGCGAGCTAGATAAGTCAGAACGAGACTCGTATGAAATAGGATAGGAGGAAATCTCACAATCAAGTTTTCAATAATCAAATTCTATAACCTTTTACAATAAACAAGTAAGCTATTTATAAGCCTAAAATGCCTATTGATATTCGGCATCTATGTTGTTCACACTAACTTAAATTCTGTTCACACAGGTATTTAACATGTTCACACAAATAGCATTAAAATCCAGTTCATGCTTGAAGATGGTACATGAATTGGCCGAACCATCATGATGCTTCACTTGATGCATTCATGCATCCTTAGCCTTGAAGAATCTCCATAATTCCATGAATGTGCAGCTCTTTCATGATCCTACATCTCCCTTGGCTGAATGAGGCATTAATGTGCCTAAAATACTTGAATGGTCATCTTGAAAATGCATGAATCATGCATGAAACGTCCCATGTATTTTCCCCCATAAATATGATCCATGAATCTTCAAATACATGAACTTTCAGCAACTCCCTCTTGCATGAACGTCCCAAATGCATGTGCTCATTTAAATGCCATCCATTGAACCTCAATTGTGCATGCACACTCCCATACATTGCACCAATCCGGTCATGAACCTGCAACAAATTAAATCAGCAAGTTAAATGCATTTCAAACACATTAAATTAGCAGCATATGAACTCAATAATTTGCACATTAAATTTGGCCATACATATTAACAATTTTAGACATATTTAAAACATCATAATTAATTAAGTATTTAATTTAGATATAATTAAAACACTTAATTAATTATTTGTCCAGATTTTAACAAATTAACTAACTTAAGATAAACAACTAATTTAACTAATGACAAATTAAATGGTTTATTTCAGCAAAATAAATGCAAGCTAAAGAAAGCTAAAAATAAGCTCATTGGGTTAAGATTGAGCTGAATTGAGCTTGAGTGAGTTGACTTGAGCTCGAGTGAGCTGGAAACGAGCTAAACGGAGCTTAACGAAATGAAATTGAACTAATTCAGCTCGCATGGATTTGCAAACAATGCTTAGGGAGCTGATTCAAAAGTGTGCCCGGGGCATGGTCGTATCAAGGAGAGAACAAGAAAATCAAGATTCACTTTCCTGTTTTCAAGAAAATCAAGAAACCGAATCTTGGCCCAATTTCGCTGCTCGAAGAGATTTCAAGAATCAAGAAAATCAAGATTTCAAATCTTGGAAATCTTGGTCCAAGAAACCAAATCTTGCAGCCAAAACGCATTGGATCTCCATTACGAGCGTCAACGACCCAATTTTGGTAGGAGATGGATCACGAGCCCAAATTCTTAAAGGCAAGGCCCAATAAGCAAATTCCCAGCCCAATCAAGAAATCCATACATATTTAGTTGAAAATCAGGCCAAAATGTCAAAGGGCCCAATTTGTTAACATTTTAGTTGTTTAAGTTAATTTTTAAGTTTTAGGAATATCACATGTTAAATTCGGCCCAAAACAGCCCAATAGGATGCATGGCCGAATTTTCCTTTGTTTTTTTTAATTAAGTTTAAATTTTTTAGGTTTTCTAATTAGATTAGGATTTGTTGGAGGCCTATATAAGCATTGGCCAGCCACCCTTTGTAAACATCTTATTATTATTTTTTCTATCAAATTTTAGATTTGTTGAGTGCAGAATTTTCTTTGGGGTTTTCTCCAAGAATTCTCTCTTGAGTTTTCTTTAGAAGTTGTTTTAACAATCTTTTGATTGTGGGAGCCATCTTCAACCTTCTTCTTGCCATCGATATTCTTTGGAGGGGAGATTAGAGCCATTTGAAGAGATTTGTGAAATCTTTCGGGATTTCAAGGATCTTTAGGACTTATCCTTTAATTCTTGCTGTTTTCGATTTCTTTCTTTACTTTTCTTTGCTTATACTTGTGCCGATTTCTCATCTAATATTTTGCTGTTCTTGTTTGTTTTCCAGCATTAATTAAACTCAAGATCTCATCTTTTAAGTTGTTCTCCTATTGGCAGCACCCATTCGAACCCAAAAATCCCCAATTCCTAGGGTTTGGCCGATTGATCTCTTTCAATTTGGGGATCAATTGATTGCTGGAAATTAGGCATTCTTGGCCGAATCAATCCCTTGGCAGATTTGCATCCTTTCCATACTTTCAATTCCGTTTGATTCGCTTATTCTATTTCTTTGTTTCTTGCTGCTCATTTAATTGAATTTGGGGAATTTCAATTCAATTCAGATTTGCTTTTAATCTTGTTCTTTGTTTTAATTTTCAGATCTGTTCGTTTAGAGCTTTCGTAGGAGTTTCCCGTGACTTGACGACTCGATCTTGGTCCGCGTGCATTCCTCTATCATTTGGTATCAGATTTTGGGCATTTTGGGTGTTCTTGGTTGATTTCAAAACTGATCTCTATTTTTTAAAAGCACAAACAGCAGTTTTACCCAGAAAAATTGTTCAAAAAAAATTCATTTGGGTGGGTAAACGTTGTCTGATTGATCTGAAATTTTACATACATATTTTTGGCACTGTGATTGAATATAAAAAAATTATTCCCACAAAAAAATCAGTCAAAAAAGTCAAAAAAATAAAAAAAGACGAAATTCAATAAAAAATTAAAAAAGATTCAGCGGGTTGAATTTTGTGCCCAAAGTTTCCAGATAAAAAATTCAATATTTAAGGACATTCCAGATTTAATTTCGTGATTTTTTGAAATCAGGAACACCTCGAACGAAGTTGTCAAGTTACTCCGCAGTTTTTTCGGGTTTTCTGGTTTTAGCAATTTTTATTGATTCTTAGCTGTAGGTTTTCATTTGTTTGCTTTTTATTCTTCTGTTACGTTATCTAACACCTTCTTGTTTCTTGTGTTAGTAGGATTTACACGTGTGCACAACTTCTTCCTCGGTGCAACACGAATCAATTGGTGTCTCGTCAGTTTTTGGCATCCTAGTGCAAATTAGGATTCTTTGGTAGTTTGGTTCATACTCTCTAATTGGTTGATATAAACTCTGATAAAGAACTCACAAGATTGAATTCTACCTCATTGAGAATTTGAATTTTCTTTTTGAGTGACTAACGGTGAGGTTTGCTAACTTTTATTTTTGAGTGTTGAGTGTTTATTTTTGCAGCTTTTTTGGAAGATGTCTAAAGATGACCATAATGATACACTTATGGAAGTCCAACAACAGTTAGAAGGACACGCTGCTGCAATCACACAAATAAATGCTACCCTTCAAGCATTGAATACTACTTTGAATGAGGTACGAATGAATCAAGAACTTCAATATCGAGATCCAATCAGGGAAGATAGGAATAACCAGCCCCATAGGCGCGGCCCTCGACGTGTCCCTAGAATGGATGATGATTTTCATGATCGTGGACAACCTTCTTTGGCAAAACTGAAATTCACAATTCCCTAATTTCGTGGTAAGAATGATCCTGACGCTTATTGTGAATGGGAATCTAAGATTGAACTCATGTTTCGGTATTATAAATGTCTGGATGATGAAAAGGTAGCGTTAGCAACACTGGAATTTTCTGATTATGCATTAAGTTGGTGGGCTCAACTTGGGGTAAACCGCCATCGGAATTATGAAGGTGAGATTTCGACATGGGATGAGTTGAAACAGATTATGCGTAAAAGGTTTATTCCACCTCACTACTATAGAGAAATTAAAACAAAGTTGAGAAGACTTATCCAAGGTAGTAGGACGGTGGATGAATATTTTAAAGAGATGGAGATGCTCATTCAGAGAGCTAATGTAAAGGAAGATGAAGAAACAACTATGGTTCGATTCATTGATGGTTTGAACAGGCCGATAGCTAATACATTGAGGCTACAAACTTACATTGATTTGGAAGAAACAGTTCACAAAGCCATTGAGATCGAGCAACAATTAAAGGAACAAAGGTTTGGGTCCTTCTCTACTTCACAATATTATCGAGGTAACAATTCTAATTCTGATTTTAAGAGTTCAAAACCACCTTTTGTTACTAACAAATCTTCTTTGAGTAATGGAAGTAAACAATCAGATTGGAAAAAAGGGGCTCCTGCTAAAACGCAAACACCTTCTAAGCAGCCCAATTTAGGTGATTTGAGTGCGACGAGGACTCGTGAGATTGAATGCTTTAAGTGCAAAGGGCGTGGTCATTATAGTAGAGAATGCCCTAACACGAGATTACTTCTTCTAAAAGATAACGGTGAGTACACTTCCGACTCTGATAATACAGATCCAGATATGCCAGAACTTGTGGATGACAGTGATAATGGCGACGAGTTGGTCGAACCACCAAAGGAAGGGGACTTTGCTAATTTTCAATGCCTTGTAGTTCGTCGAACCTTTAACATTCAGATGAAAGATGATGATAGCCAAAGGGCCAATATTTTCCATTCTCGGTGTTTTATTAAAGGTAACTTATGTTCACTCATTATTGATAGTGGTAGTTGCTCAAATGTGGTGAGTAGCTATTTGATTGATTCTTTAAAGTTGCCTTGCACCAAACACCCTAAGCCATATCACCTTCAGTGGCTTAATGGATGTTCCGAAGTTAAAGTTACGAAACAGTCCTTGGTCACTTTTAAACTCGGCAATTATGAGGATGAAGTATGGTGTGATGTAGTCCCAATGCATGCGACACGCTTGCTCCTTGGACGACCTTGGCAATTTGATCGTGATGTTACACATCAAGGTAAACTTAATCGATACTCCCTTGTATTTAAAGGTAAGAAATTCACTTTTGCTCCTTTAAATCCTACTGATGTATATAAAGATCAATTGAGGATGATAAAATTTTGTGAGGGGGTAAGGGAGAAAGAGCAAGTTCAAAAGACAGAGAGAAAAGAGGCTAATAGTAGTGGAAAAAGTCAAAATTTAAAAAGTCCAAAGGTGAGTGAACCCTCTAGTGGTAAAATGAGCAGAAAAAATCTTTTGGCAACAAAAAAAGATATGAAGAGAGCCCTACTTAATAAACAGCCTTGTATCCTTGTGAGGTTTAGGCAAAATTATTTATCTTTATCTAACATTAACGAAAATCTGCCTAGTATGTTTCAATCTCTTTTGCAGGATTATGAGGATGTTTTTAGTGAGGCCCCTAAAGGTTTACCACCTTTACGAGGGATAGAACATCAAATTGACTTAGTACCCGGAGCTTCAATCCCAAATCGACCAGCCTATAGATGCAATCCCGAGGAGACAAAGGAATTGCAAAGGCAAGTGGAGGAATTACTAGACAAAGGGTATATTCGTGAGAGCCTAAGTCCGTGTGCTGTTCCTGTCTTATTGGTGCCAAAGAAAGATGGTACGTTTCGTATGTGTGTTGATTGTCGCCTAATCAACAAGATAACGGTAAAGTATCGACACCCAATCCCTAGACTTGATGATATGCTTGATGAATTACATGGTTCAATAATATTTACAAAAATTGATTTAAAAAGCGGTTATCATCAAATTCAAATGAGGGAAGGGGATGAATGGAAAACAACTTTTAAAACAAAATTTGGATTGTATGAATGGTTAGTTATGCCTTTCGGCCTTACTAATGCACCTAGTACATTTATGAGATTAATGAATCATGTTTTGAGGCTACATTTGGGTAAATTTGTAGTAGTTTACTTTGATGATATTTTAATTTACTCAAAGTCATTAGATGATCATGTTTTCCATGTTCGAACCGTTTTGGATATTCTACGAACTGAAAGATTATTTGCCAACCTTGATAAATGCACATTCTGTTGTGATAAACTAATATTCTTAGGTTTCATAGTTAGTGCTCAAGGTATTCATGTCGACGAGGACAAAGTTAAGGCAATTAAGGAGTGGCCGACTCCTAAATCAGTAACTGAGGTGAGATCTTTCCATGGTTTAGCCAGTTTTTATAGACGATTTGTGAAAGATTTCTCTACTATTGCTGCCCCATTGACTGAAGTTATAAAGAAATCAGTGGGTTTCAAATGGGGTGAAACCCAAGAAAAAGCTTTTCAGACTCTAAAAGCTAAGTTATGTTCTGCTCCTTTGCTTAAATTACCTGATTTTGCTAAAGCTTTTGAACTTGAGTGTGATGCTTCAGGAATTGGAATCGGCGCTGTTTTAATGCAAGATAAGCAACCTATTGCTTATTTTAGTGAGAAATTGAACGGTGCACAGTTAAATTACTCGACTTATGACAAAGAACTATTGGCATTAGTTCGTGCACTTCAAGTATGGCAACATTATTTGCTGCCTAATGAGTTTGTCATACATACAGATCATGAGTCTCTTAAATGGCTAAAGGGACAAGGTAAGTTGAGTAAAAGACATGCCCGATGGGTAGAATTTATTGAAACATTCCCTTATATGATTCAATATAAAACAGGTAACGATAATGTAGTTGCAGATGCTTTGTCTAGACGATATACTTTAATAACTATATTGAATGCTAAAGTCTTAGGGTTTGAACATATTAAAGAGTTATATGATGATGATACTGATTTCAGCCATATCTATAAGAATTGTGGACATACTGCTTTCGAAAAATTTTATATTGTAGATGGCTTGCTTTTTCGTTTAAACAGGTTATGCATACCAAAGTGTTCCATGAGAGAATTGTTGATTCATGAAGCCCATAGTGGGAGATTAATGGGACATTTTGGAGTGGCCAAAACACTAGACATATTGCAAGAACACTTCCATTGGCCACATATGAAGAAGGATGTGGAAAAGGTATGTTCTAAGTGCATTACATGCAAACAAGCAAAATCTAAGGTAATGCCTCATGGCCTTTACACTCCTCTACCGATTCCTACTTCACCTTGGGTAGATTTATCCATGGATTTTATTTTAGGTTTGCCTCGAAAAAAAAGGAAGAGATAGTATATTTGTTGTTGTTGACAGGTTTTCAAAGATGTCATATTTTATTCCTTGTCACAAAACAGATGATGCTACACATGTGGCAGACTTATTCTTTAAAGAAGTGGTAAGACTTCATGGCATCCCTAAAACAATTGTTTCTGATAGAGATGTCAAATTCCTTAGCCACTTTTGGAAGGTATTGTGGAGTAAGCTTGGTACTAAATTGCTTTATTCTACTACATGTCACCCCCAAACTGATGGTCAAACTGAAGTAGTTAATCGAATCTTAGGGACTCTATTACGAGCTGTTGTGGGAAAGAACATTAGAAATTGGGAAGAATGCCTACCATTCGTTGAATTTGCATATAATAGATCTATTCATTCTACAACTGGTTATTCCCCATTTGAACTTGTTTATGGTTTTAACCCACTAACAGTACTTGATCTTGCGCCATTACCTCTTGACCACGTTATGAATTTAGATGGCAAACAGAAAGCTGAGTTGGTGAAATCCTTACATGAGAAGGCTAGACAGCGAATAGCCAAAACAAATGACGCCAACACCAACAAAGCAAACAAGGGGCGCAAACGGGTTGTACTAGAACCCGGAGATTGGGTTTGGGTCCATTTGAGGAAAGAACGATTTCCTACAAAAAGGAAGACTAAGTTGGACCCAAGGGGCGATGGGTCTTTCCAAGTACTCGAGCGGATCAACGATAATGCCTATAAAATTGATCTACCTGGTGAGTACAATGTAAGTTCTACTTCTAGTGTGGCTGACTTGTCCCCATTTGATTTTTCAGATTCGAGGACGAATCTTTTTGAGGAAGGGGGAATGATACGAGTCATAAAGGCCCAATCCAAGTTCAAGAACGTGATGGGCTCAAATTGCCACAAGGCCCAATAACAAGATCAAAGGCCCGACAAATGCGGTCCAAACTAAATGGGACCATTCAAGAGCTTGTTAGCAAGGCCTTAGATGCATACACGAGAGAACAAGAAAATCAAGATTCACTTTCTTGTTTTCAAGAAAATCAAGAAACCGAATCTTGGCCCAATTTCGCTGTTCGAAGAGATTTCAAGAATCAAGAAAATCAAGATTTCAAATCTTGGAAATCTTGGTCCAAGAAACCAAATCTTGCAGCCAAAACGCATTGGATCTCTATTACGAGCGTCAACGACCCAATTTTGGTAGGAGATGGATCACGAGCCCAAATTCTTAAAGGCAAGGCCCAATAAGCAAATTCCCAGCCCAATCAAGAAATCCATACATATTTAGTTGAAAATCAGGCAAAAATTTCAAAGGGCCCAATTTGTAAACATTTTAGTTGTTTAAGTTAATTTTTAAGTTTTAGGAATATCACATGTTAAATTCGGCCCAAAACAGCCCAATAGGATGCATGGCCGAATTTTCCTTTGTTTTTTTAATTAAGTTTAAATTTTTTAGGTTTTCTAATTAGATTAGGATTTGTTGGAGGCCTATATAAGCATTGGCCAGCCACCCTTTGTAAACATCTTATTATTATTTTTTCTATCAAATTTTAGATTTGTTGAGTGCAGAATTTTCTTTGGGGTTTTCTCCAAGAATTCTCTCTTGAGTTTTCTTTAGAAGTTGTTTTAACAATCTTTTGATTGTGGGAGCCATCTTCAACCTTCTTCTTGCCATCGATATTCTTTGGAGGGGAGATTAGAGCCGTTTGAAGAGATTTGTGAAATCTTTCGGGATTTCAAGGATCTTTAGGACTTATCCTTTAATTCTTGCTGTTTTCGATTTCTTTCTTTACTTTTCTTTGCTTATACTTGTGCCGATTTCTCATCTAATATTTTGCTATTCTTGTTTGTTTTCCAGCATTGATTAAACTCAAGATCTCATCGTTTAAGTTGTTCTCCTATTGGCAGCACCCATTCGAACCCAAAAATCCCCAATTCCTAGGGTTTGACAGATTGGATCTCTTTCAATTTGGGGATCAATTGATTGCTGGAAATTAGGCATTCTTGGCCGAATCAATCCCTTGGCAGATTCGCATCCTTTTCATACTTTCAATTCCGTTTGATTCGCTTATTCTATTTCTTTGTTTCTTGCTGCTCATTTAATTGAATTTGGGGAATTTCAATTCAATTCAGATTTGCTTTTAATCTTGTTCTTTTTTTTAATTTTCAGATCTATTCGTTTAGAGCTTTCGTAGGAGTTTCCCGTGACTTGACGACTCGGTCTTGGTCCGCGCGCATTCAATCTATCATCGAATCACATCAGTTGCCTTGTACCAAACACCCTAAGCCATATCACCTTCAGTGGCTTAATGAATGCTCCGAAGTTAAAGTTACGAAATAGTCCTTGGTCACTTTTAAGCTCGGGAATTATGAGGATGAAGTATGGTGTGATGTGGTCCCAATGCATGCGGCACACTTGCTCTTTGGACGATCTTGGCAATTTGATCGCGATGTTACACACCAAGGTAAGCTTAATCGATACTCCCTTGTGTTTAAAGGTAGAAAATTCACTTTTGCTCCTTTAAATCCCACTGATGTATATAAAGATCAATTGAAGATGATGAAATTTTGTGAGGGGGTAAGGGAGAAAAGACAAATACAAAAGACAGAGAGAAAAGAGGCTAGTAGTGAAAAAAGTCAAAATTTAAAAAGCCCAAAGGTGAGTGAATCCACAAGTGGTGAAATGAGCGAAAAAAAATTTTGGCAACAAAAAAATATGTGAGGAGAGCCCTGCTCAATAAACAGCCTTGTATCCTTGTGAGGTTTAGGCAAAATTATTTATCTTTATCTAACATTAACGAAAATTTGCCTAGTGTGTTTCAGTCTCTTTTGCAGGATTATGAGGATATTTTTAGCGATGCCCCTAAAGGTTTACCACCTTTACGAGGGATAGAACATCAAATTGACTTAGTACCCAGAGCTTCAATACCAAATCGACCAGCCTATAGATGCCATCCCGAGGAGACAAAGGAATTGCAAAGGCAAGTTGAGGAATTACTAGACAAAGGGTACATTCGTGAGAGCCTAAGCCCTTGTGCCGTTCCTGTCTTATTGGCACCAAAGAAAGATGGTACGTATCGAATGTGTGTTGATTGCCACCCAATCAACAAAATAACGGTAAAGTATCGACATCCAATTCCTAGACTTGATGATATGCTTGATGAATTACATGGCTCAATCATATTTACTAAAATTGATTTAAAAAGCGGTTATCAGCAAATTCGAATGAGGGAAGTGATAGGACCTCGGTTTAGTAGTTGAACCCGAGTCGTTTAGTTCCCGATCGTAAACGAAGAAGTAGAATAGACGAGAAGAAGATAGAATATAATTGAGTTTCAAGAAGTAAAGTAAGTCCGTGCAAAGTTGGATATGGATTTGGTTTAAGTCGAAATGGTATGACTAGAATGGTCGAGTTCGGCTTAAGATTAATTAGAAAATGGTATTTGGTTTTGGTACGTTTTGGTATTTGGGAATTGGTACTAAATGGTAAAGGATTTGGTACGAAATGGTAATGGTTCAAAAGGTCAAGAGTGAACCAACACTGAAGAAAAGTGTCGACCCGAAACTTATAGGACCAAATTGAGTTGGAAATGGTTAATAAGGACCTTGACCCGATACTTAGTAAAGTATGAACCAAAGGTATCAAAGGTGAACGCCACACTCGGGTTTTAGGAGTGATAAGTTCGGAAAAGACTCGTAAAGACGCCACTAAAAGCTTAGATAAGTCTTACGGGTCTCGAACGAAATTTGAGAGAAAATGCCTCACAAATTTGGCAGCAATTCGCTAATTAAAAAATGTCAAAAAGTCCTTTACAAAGTAAAATTTCAGCTATTTATAAGCAACACCTAAGCTAGTCGAATGGTCACTTACATTCCTTAAAAATTAAGCAAATGAATCACTTAAATGAACTAGCTAAATTCGGCTGAACATGGAGCTCCATTAGACACCTTCTAAATGAAGCATTGGACTTGGAAAAATTTGGATGATGCATGGATAGCTAGGTTCGGCCAATGGGCATAAATTAGCTCATTTATGTTGCAACTCTTGGCTGAAAAGTGACCAGAAATTAAGAGGGTAATGAGCAGCCAATTTAAGTGTGAAAGCTCAACATTGAAGAGTCATGGAGTGTGAACACATGGAACCGAAAAGCCAAGATGCATCCAGCAAATGTGAAAGGATTAATTGACAGCTTTGGAGTTGGAAACATTAGCTCTCTTGACTGAATAGTCACCTAGGAATGCCAAATTCAGCTCACCAATTTGATGCATGTATCTCCAAGTTCATTGAATCTATTGTGCATGCACCAAGCTAAATGAATCTCCACATTCGGCTCACCTTGCTAAATGAACCCCCACATTCGGCCAACCTACAAAAATAGGAAGAACTAAGATTAATGTGGTATTTAGCTGAACTAAATTAAGAATAAAAACAAGACACATTAATTCGGTCAACAATGACACTAAAATCAGTTCATTAAATTCGGCATTTAAATCATGTAATAAAACTTAACATATTAAAAACATGCAACAAACATATTAATAAGCTGTAATAAACTAATTAAATCGACTTAAATAAATATTCAGCTATTAAATTAATGTCTAGTTGATATTGAGCTGAATTGAAAATGTTTGAGCTGAAGTTGAGCTAAGTCGAGCTTATTGAGCTGAAATGGAAGTTAATTCAGCTCGTATTAAAGTGCAAGGAAGGCTCATCGAGTTTGTCCAAGCTTCGTCAATGCGTCCAACCAAAGTCTCGCCCCAAACTTGATCTACTAAGGCCGAAATAGCCTCCTTGAATTGTTTAGCTCGTGATCGGGTGATTGGACCTTGAGGCAGCTCCAAAGGCTCCTTGCTCGAGCTAGGTTGGACTTGAAGCGTGGCTGTATCATCCTCCCCCTCTTCAAAGCGATTTGCCCTCAAATCGAAATCTGCATCAAAAGGGGATAAGTCAGAGACATTAAAACTTGCACTTATGTTATACTCACCTGGTAGATCAAGTCGATAAGAATTCTCGTTGATTCGTTCCAAGACTTGAAAAGGGCCATCACCACGCGGTAGTAGCTTTGACCTTTGTTGGGCGGGAAAACGTTCCTTTCTCATGTGAACCCAAACCCAATCACCAGGGTCGAAGATAATTCTTTTACTACCCTTGTTCGCTTTCCTAGCATAACTTTCAGTTCTTGCTTCAATGTTGGCTCGAACTTTCCGATGTAACTCCTTTACATACTCGGACTTCTTTTTAGCATCTGCATGAATAAGTTGATCGTTAGGTAAAGATACTAAATCTAAAGGAGTTAACGGATTAAATCCATAAACAATTTCAAAAGGAGAATGTTTGGTTGCCGAGTGAACGGATCGATTATATGCAAATTCTACATGTGGCAAACACTCCTCCCACGACTTAAGATTTTTCCGTATGATAGCTCGTAACAAAGTTGATAGCACCCGGTTGACCACTTCCGTTTGTCCATCTGTTTGGGGGTGGCAAGTGGTTGAAAACAACAACTTAGTTCCAAGCTTTCCCCAAAGCGATCTCCAAAAATGGCTCAAAAACTTCGCATCTCGATCAGAAACAATCGTCCTCGGGATGCCATGTAAACGAACAATTTCCTTAAAGAAAAGATTAGCAATGTGAATGGCATCATCAGTTTTTGAACAAGGAATAAAATGAGACATTTTGGAAAAGCGATCAACAACAACAAAAATAGAGTCCTTCCCCGTTTTAGTCCTAGGCAATCCAAGGACAAAATCCATGGAAATGTCCTCCCAAGGTGCATCGGGTATAGGGAGCGGCGTATACAACCCGTGCGGCTTAATCTTGGATTTGGCCTTTTTGCACGTCACACATCGCGCACACACTCGTTCAACGTCCCTTTTCATTTTCGGCCAATAAAAATGCTCTTGGAGGGTTGCTAAGGTTTTCCCAACGCCAAAATGGCCCATAAGGCCTCCACCATGCGCCTCATGTACTAATAGGTCTCGTATGGAACTCCGCGGCACACATAATTTTCCTTCTCTAAAAAGGAATCCGTCGCTCCTATAAAACTTATCAATAGCAACACTTTCACAAGCAACAAATATTTCTCCAAAATCATCATCAGCAGGATATAAGTCTTTTAACAATGCAAAACCAAGCAGTTTAGAGTCCAAGTACGACAAAAGGGTATACCTTCTTGAAAGAGCATCAGCTACGATATTTTCCTTACCCTTTTTATACTTAATGACATAGGGAAATGACTCCAAATACTCTACCCGCTTAGCATGGCGTTTGTTTAATTTGTGTTGTCCTTTAATGTGCTTTAACGCTTCATGATCCGAATGGATCACGAACTCCTTCGGCCACAAATAGTGTTGCCAAGTCTCGAGAGCGCGGATAAGTGCATACATCTCCTTGTCATAAACAGGGTAGTTTAGCACGGCACCATTCAACTTTTCACTAAAGTAAGCGATCGGCCTCCCGTCTTGAGTTAACACGGCACCTATTCCAACACCTGAGGCATCACACTCAATTTCAAATGTTTTAGAAAAATCAGGCAGTGCTAACAACGGAGCTTTAGTAAGACAATCTTTAATAATATTAAAAGAATTTTCTTGCTCTTCGCCCCAATGAAAAGTCGAATTCTTCTTGATAGTGCTTGTCAACGGTGCAGCCAACGTGCTAAAGTTGGGTACAAATCGCCTATAGAAACTTGCTAGGCCATGGAAGCTTCGCACTTGACTTATGCTCGTCGGTCTCGGCCATTCTTGAATCGCCTTAATCTTTTCGCTATCTACTTCGAGGCCCTCCGAGCTAACCACGAAACCTAAAAAAATAACTTTGTCAGAACAAAATGTACACTTTTTAAGATTAGCATACAAAGTCTCTTTTCTAAGAACTTCCAAAACAGCTTGCAAATGAATTACATGCTCATCCATCGATTTGCTATAAATGAGGATATCATCAAAATACACAACGCAAAACTTACCAATGAAATTCCGTAAAACATAGTTCATAAGTCTCATAAAAGTGCTAGGGGCGTTGGTTAAGCCGAATGGCATTACCAACCATACATACAAACCATGTTTCATTTTAAAAGCGGTTTTCCACTCGTCACCTTCGCGCATTCGAATCTGATGGTATCCGCTTTTGAGATCAATTTTTGAGAATAACTTGGCACCACTTAACTCATCGAGCATATCATCTAAACGCGGTATGGGATGCCTATACTTGATGGTGATTTTATTTACGGCACGGCAATCGACGCACATGCGCCATGTTCCGTCCTTCTTTGGTACCAACAAAACCGGTACAGCGCATGGGCTAAGGCTCTCTCGAATATAGCCCTTTTCCATGAGTTCGTTGATTTGACGTTGAAGCTCTTTGGTTTCTTCGGGATTGGTTCGGTATGCTGGCCGATTAGGAATAACAGCTCCGGGCATTAAATCGATTTGGTGCTCAATCCCACGAAGTGGTGGCAAACCACTTGGCACTTCATCTGGAAAAACGTCTTTGAAATCCTGCAAGAGAGACAAAACAGAAGAAGGGGGATCTCCAGATAAGTCGTTAGTATTAAACAAATTTTCCTTATACATAAGTACAAGGATCGATTGTTTTGCCAAAAACGCTTTTCGAACATCACTTGCTTTTGCAAAGACATTCAATTTTTCACTCACTTTTTCTTTTTCTTCTTTTTCTTTTATCGCTCTCTTTTCATTCTCTTTTTTGAATTTTCTTTTTTTATCATTTTTCTTTTCTTTTGTATTTTCGCTCTTTTCTTTTTCTCTCATTTGATCTACAGAATTTTTCAACTTAAGTTGATCCTCAGAAACTTGCTTTGGCGTCAATGGTGCTAAGGTTACATTTCTCCCCAGATGCTTGAAAGAATATCGATTTGAGTAACCATCGTGCATAACTCGACGATCGAATTGCCATGGACGGCCCAATAACAAGTGACCCGCGTGCATCGGAACAACATCGCAAAGCACTTCATCAGAATATTTTCCAATGGAAAAGGAGACTAGAACTTGCTTTGTCACCTTTAACTCTCCTCCATCATTGAGCCATTGAAGTTTGTACGGAGTTGGATGCTTGGTGGTTGGTAGATTTAATTTTTCCACCATGAGAGTGCTCGCGACGTTCGTACAACTTCCTCCATCGATGATGACACTACATAGCTTTCCTTGTACTTGACAACGAGTATGGAAGATGTTCTCTCGTTGTTGTTCATCGTCGATGCTTTGGATGCTTAGACTTCTTTTAACAACGAGGAGTTCTCCATCAAGAGCATGTTCAACTTCTTCATCGCTTTCAGAAACGATTTTGGGCTCGTCTTCAAGTTCTTCCTCCTCCGATTCGATTTCTCCATTTGCTCGAACCACCATGACATTGCGGTTGGGACATTGACTCGCAATATGGCCCCTTCCCAGGCACTTAAAACACTTAATATCTCTTGAACAATTAGCAAATGAATCGGTTGCCTTACCTTTGCTCGTATCGCCCATAGGTTTGTTTGCTTTGGTAGGCACCATGGGCTCTTTGGCACGGATTGGTGGATTAGTTTTACTCGAACTTTGCCCCCATCTAGTTGTGCTTGGGGTAGGAAAACTTCGAGTGGTACTCTTTCGCTTGAGTTGCTTCTCCACCTTAATGGCCATGTGTACCATGTCCACTATCTCAACATAATGTTGGAGTTCCACAATGTTAGCGATATCTCGGTTGAGACCAGCAAGGAATCACGCCATTGTTGCTTCACGATCTTCTTGGACATCGGCTCGGATCATTGCGATCTCCATCTCTTTGAAATAATCCTCAACACTCTTTGAACCCTGAGTGAGATTTTGAAGCTTTTGATAGAGTTCCCGATGATAGTAGGAGGGAATGAAATGACGTCGCATCACGGCCTTCATCTCGGCCTAAGTGGATATTGGTCGTTCCCCATTCCTTCTTCGGCTCGTAGTGAGTTGATCCCACCATACGTCTTTGATGTTTAATCTTCTTTTCCCACTCCAAGTAAGCTTCCGGATCAGATTTTCCTTGAAAGGATGGAATGGATAGTTTAATGTTCCTTAAGTCGTCATCCATACGTCTTTGATTCCAATTACCTCGGTTCCTTTGACCTCTTCGGCCTTCACTTATGTTTGATCCTTGATCACTTTCGACTTCATTCGGATCATATAGGTCGTCTTGATTGATTTCCAATTGGTCTCGCCCTCTTTGTGGCCCTTGGGGTGTACGCTCTCGTTGATTTCCCAATTCAACTCGATCCAACCGTTCGTTAATAGATTCTAACTCACCTCGGATCATGCGTTGGATTTCTCGTAACAAGGCTTGTTGAGCCAAATCTGGCACTCCACCTCCTCCAGGCGCAATGTTTCGGATTGGTTTCCTTCCACCTCCTTCCGCCATATTTCGTTCAGGACTTTGAGACATGTAAATAAAAACCTCACAGCACAATCCTCACAAAATCTCTCACAGAAAGAATAATCACTCCACTCGTGTTTCACTCAATTTCGGCTTTTAACTTGATGTACCTCTCGTGCCTTTTACCACTCACTTTCCTCTCGTGATTTCGTAAGCGACTCGTAGTGACTTAGTCTTAGTTCAGTGGGTTGGCTTCAAATGGCTTTACAAGGGATTGATGTTAGGTTACGGGTAGGCTAAAAGAAACAAGAAAGGCTTTAGGCTAAGTGTGGCTTAGAAGATGAATGGAAGAAAATGCCAAACTTACAAACTCGAAACACTTTTTTTTTATATCGAAAATTTTTTTTAATTGCGTGAAATTTCACTACGAGGGATATAAAAGGGTGTAAAATGAGATTTTGGAAAAATTTCTATTGAAGTGTCTCCAGACTCTTTTTTTTTACGGATATTTCACGTTCTTTTCGTCCGCACCTAAACCGTATGCAATTTTTTTTTCTTTTCAATTTTTTTTTCAATTTTTTTTTCCGAACTTTTTTTTTACGTACCTATTTCAAATTGACTTCGAGTGCTCGTACTTCTCGTTTTTACCAGCTCTGATACCAAATGATACGACCTCGATTTAGTAGTTGAACCCGAGTCGTTTAGTTCCCGATCGTAAACGAAGAAGTAGAATAGACGAGAAGAAGATAGAATATAATTGAGTTTCAAGAAGTAAAGTAAGTCCGTGCAAAGTTGGATATGGATTTGGTTTAAGTCGAAATGGTATGACTAGAATGGTCGAGTTCGGTTTAAGATTAATTAGAAAATCGTATTTGGTTTTGGTACGTTTTGGTATTTGGGAATTGGTACTAAATGGTAAAGGATTTGGTACGAAATGGTAATGGTTCAAAAGGTCAAGAGTGAACCAACACTGAAGAAAAGTGTCGACCCGAAACTTATAGGACCAAATTGAGTTGGAAATGGTTAATAAGGACCTTGACCCGATACTTAGTAAAGTATGAACCAAAGGTATCAAAGGTGAACGCCACACTCGGGTTTTAGGAGTGATAAGTTCGGAAAAGACTCGTAAAGACGCCACTAAAAGCTTAGATAAGTCTTACGGGTCTCGAACGAAATTTGAAAGAAAATGCCTCACAAATTTGGCAGCAATTCGCTAATTAAAAAATGTCAAAAAGTCCTTTACAAAGTAAAATTTCAGCTATTTATAAGCAACACCTAAGCTAGCCGAATGGTCACTTACATTCCTTAAAAATTAAGCAAATGAATCACTTAAATGAACTAGCTAAATTCGGCTGAACATGGAGCTCCATTAGACACCTTCTAGATGAAGCATTGGACTTGGAAAAATTTGGATGATGCATGGATAGCTAGGTTCGGCCAATGGGCATAAATTAGCTCATTTATGTTGCAACTCTTGGCTGAAAAGTGACCAGCAATTAAGAGGGTAATGAGCAGCCAATTTAAGTGTGAAAGCTCAACATTGAAGAGTCATGGAGTGTGAACACATGGAACCGAAAAGCCAAGATGCATCCAGCAAATGTGAAAGGATTAATTGACAGCTTTGGAGTTGGAAACATTAGCTCTCTTGACTGAATAGTCACCTAGGAATGCCAAATTCAGCTCACCAATTTGATGCATGTATCTCCAGGTTCATTGAATCTATTGTGCATGCACCAAGCTAAATGAATCTCCACATTCGGCTCACCTTGCTAAATGAACCCCCACATTCGGCCAACCTACAAAAATAGGAAGAACTAAGATTAATGTGGTATTTAGCTGAACTAAATTAAGAATAAAAACAAGACACATTAATTCGGTCAACAATGACACTAAAATCAGTTCATTAAATTCGGCATTTAAATCATGTAATAAAACTTGACATATTAAAAACATGCAACAAACATATTAATAAGCTGTAATAAACTAATTAAATCGACTTAAATAAATATTCAGCTATTAAATTAATGTCTAGTTGATATTGAGCTGAATTGAAAATGTTTGAGCTGAAGTTGAGCTAAGTCGAGCTTATTGAGCTGAAATGGAAGTTAATTCAGCTCGTATTAAAGTGCAAGGAAAGCTCATCGAGTTTGTCCAAGCTTCGTCAATGCGTCCAACCAAAGTCTCGCCCCAAACTTGATCTACTAAGGCCGAAATAGCCTCCTTGAATTGTTTAGCTCGTGATCGGGTGATTGGACCTTGAGGCAGCTCCAAAGGCTCCTTGCTCGAGCTAGGTTGGACTTGAAGCGTGGCTGTATCAGGAAGGGGATGAATGGAAAACAACCTTTAAAACAAAATTTGGACTGTATGAATGGTTAGTTATGCCTTTTGGCCTTACTAATGCACCTAGTACATTTATGAGATTAATGAATCACGTTTTAAGGCTTCACTTGGGTAAATTTGTAGTAGTTTATTTTGATGATATTTTAATTTACTCCAAGACATTAGATGATCATGTTTTCCATGTTAGAACCGTTTTGGATATTCTGAGAGCTGAAAAATTGTTTGCCAACCTTGATAAATGCATATTCTGTTGTGATAAGCTAATATTTTTAGGTTTCATAGTTAGTGCTCAAGGTATTCATATCGATGAGGACAAAGTCAAGGCAATCAAGGAGTGGCCGACTCCTAAATCGATAACTGAGGTGAGATCTTTCCATGGTTTAGATAGTTTTTATAGACAAATTGTGAAAGATTTCTGATACAACCCACCCTTGGGAACGACCATTGCATCAGCCTACGACCGAGGCTCGTCGTGTTTGCAAGCTGGACGTAGCTCAATCTTATTTTGCGGAGCTTCATTTAGCTCATTTCCAGCTCCTTTCAAACTCAATGAGCTCAATTTAGCTCAAAACTTGCAAATTCAGCTCAAATAATTTTTTTTGCTATTTAATTTGTCTCAAATATGGTTGGATTTAATTATGCATGATTAATTGTGTTTTTCTTACGTGTTATTAAGTCAAATTAAATTCCTATAGCTTATAAATAAGTCTTAATACAAGTTTTAAATGTGTCTTGTCCAAACTGAATTAATTAGACTTAGTTTAATTAATTGAGTTTTGTTTTAATTATCTAGATTAATGTTGTCTAAATTTCGTTTTTAATATGATTCAGCTGAATAATGATCAACTAAATTCATTTGTTCATGTTGTGTAGGTTGGCCGAATGTGGATGGAAGCATTTAAGCTAGGTGCATGCATCATAGGTTCAATGAATGTGGCGTTTCATGTATGAGGAATATTCAGCTGATTTTAAATGATTCAAGAACCAGCATAATGCCGTTCACACATGAAGTTCACACTCTTGGCTTTTCGGTTTGGAATGTTCACACACAAAGACTCTTTGAAACCGAGTGCTCACACTTCATTTGGCCATTCAAATCCCTCTTAATGGCTGGTCACTTTTCAGCAAAAGATACAACTTAAATGAGTTCATTTATGTACATTGGCCGAATTTAACTTCTTCATGCACCATTCAAAGTGACAAAGGTTCAATGGGAGTTCTAGAAGCTTGTCAAGTTCAGCCGAATCTAGCTAGCACATTCAAGTGGTTCATTTGCTTAATCCTTAAGGATTGAAAGAGACCATTCGTGATGCGATCCCAGTCGCATCATGTTACGACACAACTCAATGCTACCGAGATTGGCCCAAACTCGAGGGGCCCAAGTGCAAAATGAAGTTTTTAATTTCAGTTTGTCAATTTGGTAGCTGGAAAATAAGGACTTTGATTCATTAATTTTTAGTTATTTTAGTTTGTGTTTTTAATTATGTCATAGTTTGCACATCATTAATATGTGTTCTGCATTTAATAAAGTCATGCATTATGTAACTTTCATGTTAGTTAAGTTTGCATCATTAAATTAAGTCAAGTTAGTTTAATTATGTAACTTTCATGTTAGTTAAATTTGCATTTCAAAACCATGCATTTAAGCATCTTAGTTTAATAAATGAGTTGCTGGACATTTATTCAACTCATCTTAGTTTTAATTAATAAGTGATTTTGTTGAACTTTATTTAATAAGTGTTGTTCTTAATTAATCTAGTTCCTAGGATTATTTATTGATGCATGAGTTAAGTTCATTTAATTATGCTTCTTTAATTAAACTAGTTGCTGGAATAATTATTGCATATATGTTTTAGTTCATTTATTTAAGTAAGTTTAATGTTTGTTATGATTAATAAGTGTTTTCATTTGTTTAATAAACTCATTTTAATGTGTTTATTGCAGGTGACTTTTTAGCTTATAGTGGTTACAATTCAAGGCTGTTACACATTTAATTAAGTGGTTGTTCAAGTTCTTTTGAGTTACAATTAAAGGGGCTGTTATAAAGGGAGCTTAAAATCATTAAAAGAATTTTCAAAGAGCATTTTATGCCCTTTAAAATTCATCAGCAACTCTTCCACTTCCAGCCGTTTTTGGAGCTTTCAAGAGAAATTAATCAAGCCTTTGAATGTCATTAAGGAGCTGGTTAAGAGATGGCGTCTATTCAACTAGCCAAGGACAACTCAAGAGTCATTTTCTAAGCCATTAAAGACATTCAAATCAGCTGAATTAAAGTGATTTTATGGAAGGAGTTATTTGGTTCAAAGAATAAGAAAAGACATTAGTTTTTATGGAACATTAAGTGGATGTTTTTGACCATTCGGTTACCTTATTTTAGCATTATAAATAGATGTAATCAGCCATAGAGAAGGAGAACTTTTTGCTGAATATAGATGAAATATTTGAATTGTGAGCTATCCAATTCTCTTTGTTCTTACAGAATTGATTTGACTTATCAAGCTTAGCTTGTGGCGTCTTGATGTGAGCTTGCCTACGAACCAAATGGAGAACGAACAAGAAGCCATCAAGCTGCCCATTGGTCCAATAACGCGAGCTAGAGCTAAACGATTCAAAGATGCTATTTTAGCAATGGTGGAACGGGTTGAGGAAAATGATAGCAAGGAGTTTAAAAACGAGCTGAACATATTCAAATTCTTTGAAGCTGAATTTCGTTCTAGCTAATTAATTTGATGCTGGAATTTAGACCATTTAAATAAACATTTAAATAAGTTTCATTATAGCTTTTAAATATGTCTTAATTAATTTAAGTGTTTAATATGTCTTGATTTAGTTAAATTAAAGATGTCTTGATGTCATTTAGTTTGTCTAAATTATTACATGTTTTAAATTTGTCCAGCCGAATTTATGTGTTATGATTTGTTAATATTTAAGTTGTCTCAATGTTATTTAGGATGTTCACATTATACTTTAATTTAGTTCAGCTGAATTTGCTTGAAATTAATTAAGTTCATGTGTGTTTTTAGGTGCAGCGGAATTTGAAGATGAATTGGGTAGATTCATGCATGGAGATTCAATGAATTTGAAGATGCATGTGCAGCTGATTTAATGCATTAAAGCTGATTAATCTTTGGAGTTTTTTGTCAAGGCAACTATTCAGCCAAAGTGACCAAGCTTTTCATCTTTTCAAGGTTGGTCGATTCTCTTCTCAAGGAAGTATAAAGGCTGTTCACACTATGGCTGTTCGGTTCAGCCATGTTCACACCTCATGGCCCTTCAAAACCATCCGTTCACACTTCTAAATGGCTGTTCAAATTGCCAATTAATGCTGGTAATTTTTCAGCAATAGTTGCTTCATGAATGACCCCATTATGTTCATTGACCGAACCTAGCCTATTCATGCACATCCAAGATGTTCAAGGTGCATTTTCCCATCTAGAAGATGACCATTGGAACTCTCATTCAGCCGAATCTACATGGGCTAATAATTTTGCATTCATGCTGAATTTTAGTTCATTGTTTACTTAGAAACTAAGTCTTGAATTTGTCCATTCGGCTACTAGTAGAAAGGCTATAAATAGTTGTTAAATTTCTTGTAAAAGGACTTTTGACAAATCTCTGAACGAAATATCATTTTAGTGAGGCAATTCACTCTCTTTATTCTTCAAAGCTCAATTGACTTATCTTTACGAGTGGCATCAATCTGACTTTGTTTCGAACTTATCACCATAAGGTGTGGCGTTCCAACTATACCGAAGGTTCCTATTTTGCTAAATAGAGGGTCTCGGTTTTATCTACCATTTCTTTCCTTTTCTTTGAACCTTTAAGCCCGGGTCCTTATTTGTTAATAAGGGTTCGTTCTTGTTTCATTGGAAACCATTATCCCCATTTTGCTTCCTAATTCATTTAAAACCAATATAACTCATCTTATTGAATTTTGAACTAAATCGACACTACCTAAATTCGATCGGGAACATAATACGACTCATCACATCATCCGAATCGAGCTCGTATCACGTCTATCCATTTCTTGTTTTCGAACTTATCACTTTCATAGTGTGGCGTTCATCATATACCAAGGTTCCTATCATTCTTGATAATGGGTCTAGGTCTTTTCTTTGTTGTTTTCCTATACTGTCATTCACCTAAGAGCTACTTTGAGTCTCGGGTCAACAACTTCTATTGTTGGTTCATTCTCAGCCCTTAGCCAAATTTTTCCATTCGTTGTTAAACCCATTTCCCTTTTAAACGTTTGTTTGTAGCCTTTCTTCTATCTTGAAACAAACTTAGCCTTACTCAAATTCACGATCGAGCAAACACTAACGACTTGAATCAATCACAAAACGAGTTCGCATCAAATTGGTATCAGAGCTAGCAAATTTGGAGTAAGAATCGACGTTGACGGCATTACGGTATAGTAGTTTCTCAAAAAAGAACTCGAAAAAAAAAATTCAAAAAAAAATTTGAAAAAAAACTAGTTTCCATTCAAACTTAAAAGATTGGATATCAAGTTGTCAAAAAAAATTGTGAAAAAAAAATTGTGAAAAAAAAGAGAGCTAGTTTTGAAATTTAGTTTTTGTTTGCTGCCCAAATTTTAGTCATTATTACCTTCTACTATTTCGCCACACAAAAACATTTACATTTCTTTATTTCAAGCCTACTTTCCTTTGTCCTACAATATTCTTTCCAAGCCCAAACATCAAGTTTGTAAGTCGACCCACAACAACTGCCTATTAAGTTTAAATAATTCCTAAGAACTTAGAGAGGAGGAGTGAGTGGAAAGAGGCAAGAGAGTAGTGAGTTTATTCAAGAGAAAAAAAGCCAAGTGTGTGAGATTTCATTGTGAGTGGATAGTGAGATTCTTTGTTGTGAGTTCTTAGAAAAAATGTCACGAAGTTTGGAAAAAAATTCAGACAAGGGAGTTGGATTCCGTCCTGTAAGAATTGTTGGAGGAAGTGTGCCAGATTTTACACTCCAAGCCTTTACGCATGAAATGGAGCATCTATTTGATCGAAAACTCAAACCCATCAAGAAACGATTGGATCGTGTCGAAGAGTAGAGTCATCGAGCAACAACCCAACGAGAGAAAATTTATCCAAATGAAAGGACGAAAATGAGATCATCAAGGAGACAAACATTCGACGAATATGTGAAAAGAGACCCTTATCCAGATTCCTATTCTTTAAGGAATTTAGGCCGAAATAAATCCAGCTATGAGTTTGAAGCCTATCAAGGTAACGAACGAGAAAGTACAAGTCATTCTTCGTATGCAACAAAGTATTCATCTACGGAAAAATCCTTACGAAGAAGTGAATGTGTCTCGTATAAGAACTCATCCATGGAGGTTTAGTCACGAAGAGTTGATCGTGACTCTTATGAAGATTCTTCCACTTCTTTCCAACGAAAAGTCTATTGTTCTGATTCTTTTGTATTATCGCCATTTTGTAATAAAGTTGAGAGAAGAAAAAGAGTGACGAGAGAAAAAGAAACCGAAAAAGAAACAAAAATTGAAAAAGAGAAAAATATTAGAGAAAGAAAAGAAAGAGTGCGAGAAACAAGTGTTGTTGAAAATGAAAGAGAATTGATGAGTGAAAGTGAGTTTTCAACAAACAAAGAGATTGTGGGAAAAGAACGAGAAGTTGAAAAAGAAACGAGTGGAAAAGATGAAAGTCAACAAGAAAAAGCGAGGAATGTTTTTACTAACCAATCTGCAAGTTGTCCTCGTATTGTTTCTTCTTTCCAGGTTTCTAGAGATTCAAATGACAAGTTTCAACTTCATTACCTTCCCGATGAGAGACGATTCCATTTGATCGAAAAAGGTAAGGTTCAAGCGCTTAAAGGTAAGCAAGGTAAGGAGTTTTTAGTCAATGAATCATGGCAATCAGGTTTGAAAGTTGTTGATAAAATTTCTGATAACTTAGTTTTAAAAAGATCTCCTTATTTTGATTTGGTTAATTGTTACTCGCTATTTGTGGTTGATAAATTCGTTTTAAGTGGAGGCAAGAAGAGTTGTTCACTCAATAAGTTTTGTGTTGAAAAATCTTTTGATTTTGTTCGATTAAATCCACAAATACAAAATCTGATCATGTTTGATAAAGAGCTTTCATGTGAAATGCTCAATCTGTTTGATCGTGATGGTAATGAAAATTTTTTAACTCTTAGTGTGAGATCTTCGTATATTTGCATGAGATTTGAGAGATTTGATTGTTTGAATTTATTTTTTCCTACATCTTCTTTATTTGGCATGTGTGATGTCTTGGTGAAAGTGAAGTTTTTGTTACGTTACGGAACGACCGATCAAAACCATGTTTTTAAACCCGGAGCCTTTATTCCTAAGTTGACGTCAAGCGAAGGTGAGTATCAAATTGTATTTTGAATCAATGTGTTGACCCCTTCTATTTGCTTCAAGTTTTATCTTTATTTAGTTCGAAACCAAACATGTGAATTTCGTTGGCTTGCCAAGTCAAAATCAAATTTTTGATTCTGGAGGTTGTTGTATATTGTTGCTTAATGGATTCGAACATGTGTTGCATGATTTTAACTTTAATGTGCTTCAAGTTCTTCATAAGTTACTAGCCACAAATTTTTCTGGTTAAACTGAAATGGTGAACAAAAACTTTGTCTTTGATCCCGGTGAATGCTGTTCCATATCATTGTTCAAGGGATTTGGACCATGGAATTCTAATTTTCGAAACTATAATCTTCAAATATCTTGTGAATCAGGTTTGTTTCCATTGAAGAAAAAGGTAATACCAATTTCTGTTTTTGATCCCGGCATTGATTCATATGTTGTTCTTTTGAGTTTATTTGCTCAAGTTGTGACTAAAATCTTGGAAAGTTCTTTTGTGTTTAACCTTCATTGTGTCACTAATTTGTTTTATTGTTTTGTAGGTGGCGTTGTTAGGTGGTACCCTCCTAAAGAGGGAGGGCATGCAAATAACCTACTTTCTTGTCGAGCCGTATATGATTCACACGTTCTTGAAAGTGACTTTGTCAGGTTTATGACCAACGAGGTTTGTGACCTTGAGAGGTTTGTCGCGAGCAAATGGCCCGATTTAAGGACAAATCGTTTTCAAGAGGGAGGGTATGATGCGATCCCAGTCGCATCATGTTACGACACAACTCAATGCTACCGAGATTGGCCCAAACTCGAGGGGCCCAAGTGCAAATGAAGTTTTTAATTTCAGTTTGTCAATTTGGTAGCTGGAAAATAAGGACTTTGATTCATTAATTTTTAGTTATTTTAGTTTGTGTTTTTAATTATGTCATAGTTTGCACATCATTAATATGTGTTCTGCATTTAATAAAGTCATGCATTATGTAACTTTCATGTTAGTTAAGTTTGCATCATTAAATTAAGTCAAGTTAGTTTAATTATGTAACTTTCATGTTAGTTAAATTTGCATTTCAAAACCATGCATTTAAGCATCTTAGTTTAATAAATGAGTTGCTGGACATTTATTTAACTCATCTTAGTTTTAATTAATAAGTGATTTTGTTGAACTTTATTTAATAAGTGTTGTTCTTAATTAATCTAGTTCCTAGGATTATTTATTGATGCATGAGTTAAGTTCATTTAATTATGCTTCTTTAATTAAACTAGTTGCTGGAATAATTATTGCATATATGTTTTAGTTCATTTATTTAAGTAAGTTTAATGTTTGTTATGATTAATAAGTGTTTTCATTTGTTTAATAAACTCATTTTAATGTGTTTATTGCAGGTGACTTTTTAGCTTATAGTGGTTACAATTCAAGGCTGTTACACATTTAATTAAGTGGTTGTTCAAGTTCTTTTGAGTTACAATTAAAGGGGCTGTTATAAAGGGAGCTTAAAATCATTAAAGGAGTTTTTAAAGAGCATTTTATGCCCTTTAAAATTCAGCAGCAACTCTTCCACTTCCAGCCGTTTTTGGAGCTTTCAAGAGAAATTAATCAAGCCTTTGAATGTCATTAAGGAGCTGGTTAAGAGATGG
>NC_053437.1:35876275-35937906 GCF_007990345.1 Gossypium hirsutum
TGAAACGAAACAGAAAATTAAAAGATTAGATTTTTGAATTTTCAGATCTGAAATAAATCCCCAAATCAGCAAAGAATCAAATTGAGAATAGAAATAAGTGTTAGGGTTCTTGAAACCCTCAAGGAGATTGTGATTCTGCCCAATTGAGCACCAAGATAGTTTTCCCCAAATTTCGACAATCTAATTTCACCCAAAAAGAGTATGGAAAAACCCTAGAAATTGGGGATTTTTGGGCTGAATCCTTAAGATAGAAAAAGGCTGAAAACACAATAAGAACAGAAAATAGATTAGATAATGATTCAGCACAAGTAGAAATAAAGAAAGAATTGACAGTAAGAAATTAAAAGATAAGTCCTAAGAAGCCTTGAAATCTCGAAAGATCTCACAACTCCCTTCAAACGGCTCTAATCTCCCCTCCAAAGAATATCAATGGCAAGAAGAAGGTTGAAGATGGCTCCCACAATCAAAAAGATTGTTAAAACAACTTCTAAAGAAAACTCAAGAGAGAAATCTTGGAGAAAACTCAAAGAAAATTCTGCTCTCAACAAATCTAAAATTTTAATAATAATGATAAGTGTTTAACAAGGTGGACAGCCATGCCTTTAAATAGGCCTTATAACTAGTCCTAATCTAATTAGAAAACTAAAATAAAAAAAACTTCTAATTATTTTAATATGGAAATTTGGTCAAAGGTCATTTTATCTGGGACTCTTGGACTGAATATTGACATAAAAATTTAAACTAAGTAAATAAATAAATAAATAAATAAAAATTAAACTTTACAACTTGGGCCACTTTGACAATTTGGCCTGATTTTCAACTAAGTATGGATGGATTTCTTGATTGGGCTGGGAATTTGCTTATTGGGCCTCGCCTTCAAGAATTTGGGCTTTTGTGACTCGTATCAACCTGGTCGCATCATGTTTCAACCCAACTCGATGTCATCGAGGGTGGCCTAAGCTTGAGGGGCCGAAGTGCAAAATGAAGCCTAATCTCAGCTCGTTGAGCTCAATTCAACTCATTTCCAGCTCATTGAGCTCATTTGCTTGTTTGAGCTTACTTTGCGTTTTATAATTTTAGTTGCTGGAATAAAATAAATGCAAATTAGTTTATTCAGCTTAAATAATTAAATTGCATTTTAATTCTGGACTTTTTAATTAGAAGTGTTTAAATTGTGTCTAAAGTTGAGACAAATTAATTTCATATTCTAATTAATTTGTCTTAGCTGCGGTTGAATTAAATTTGTGTCTAAGTTATTATTTGTTTTAATGTGTCTTAGATTAGGAAAATTAATTACATGTTTTTAATATGTCTTAGTTAGCACATGACGTGAATTTATTCAGCTTATTACATCATTTTAATGTGTCTTAGTCCAGCTGAATTAATGAGCAGATTTAATGTGTCTTGTTGCTGTCAATTTAAATGTGTCCTAATATGAATTAAATTTATGAATTAAATTGCTTTCAGGTACATGCATGAATTGGCTATGAAGAGAGTTGATGATTCCTTTTCTTCATGTGACTATTCGTGAAGCTCAATGGTCCATGAGCTGAATTAAAAATCCAGCAATAGTTTTTAGCTTCTCCAAGTGGCTGTTCGTGAAGAGCAATGGACAAAGAGTTGTTCACACAAGGCCATTCATCTCACAAAAACATTTTCACACCATAAGAGCTATTCATTTTCGTTCATCCACACTTGGAGGCTGTTGGACATCAAGTGTTCACACACTTGGGCTGTTCGTGTGCTTAAACTACCATTAATTTGGCTGATGCTTATTTAGCTACCCAAGGAGGAATTAAAGGCTGCTCATAATGTTTTCAGCTAATCAAACATTGAACAAAATCATTTCAGCTCATTAGTGCAATTATTAGCTGAATTGGAAGACTAAACAACCTGCCCATTGATGTCACCTATGCATAGAAGTTTCCAAATGACTTTTTGGTTATTTCAACAGCCATTTGAGTTCAATTAAGTGTAATTAAGCTGATTGCTTTGAGTTCATTCGGCCGGAACATATTCAGCCTATAAATTATTGTTTTTGTAATCATTTGAAGGTTACTAATTTTGAGACTTTGATCAATTATGAACTTTTGTTCAATTGGTGAGTATTTCAACTCCCTTTGTTCTCTCTTGACTCCATTGACTTATCAAGACATTCTTGTGGCGTTAATCCTGTCAATTTCGAACTTATCACTTTACTAAAGTGTGGCGTTCAATCCTATATCGTTGGTTCTTATCTCTCATAGATATTGGGTCACAATTAACAGTTTTTCATCATTTCAAGCTAACATAAGATTTGGGTCGATATTGCATATAATATCGGTTCTTTCTTCAGCCTTGAAATCGAACCTACCCTATCCATCCTTTAATCACTTAAATATTTTCTTGTTTCCAGCCAATTTGTTCTTTTCAACCCGACTTGAAAACCTATCATACTCCTTAATTTTAACGATCGGGCACATCAACGACTCGACTCTCATCACCGAGGCCAGGGTCGCATCATTTGGTATCAGAGCTACCAAAATTGAGGAGTACGGACGTTCGTGAAGTTGCCGGAGAAAGTGATTAAAAAAATTTAAAAAAAATAAAAAAATAAAAAAAAGTAAAAAAAATTCGTGGATGGAAGTTCTCTATTTGTATTTGGCATTTTGGTGACTTAAAAAAAATTCGAATTGAAAAAAAAATGGTCAGTTCTTGCCAATTGAATTTTAAAGTTCTGTGAAGTGACAAAAGTTTGTACCATCCTTGTAGTTTCGACCCACAAACTCTTTTCTACTATCATTCACTACTTAACCATTCGGCTACACTTTAAACCACTCCAAAATTATTTTCTAGCCTACCTTTTGCCCCAACATCTACTCCCACCCTTACATTAAGTATTGAAGCTGACTCCACCCAGATTGCTGATTCGTCTAAGGAAGTCCATTGAGAACTTAGAGACGCGAACTAGAGTGGTAAAAGGCAAGAGCGATTGGTGAGACCATTTGAGAGAAGAAAAGTCAAAGCGAGTGTAAACCCGAGTGGAGTGAAATTTTCTTTTCGAGTGACTTGCGAGATTTTGTGGTGAGGTATCTAATTCTCTGATATTATTCTTTTAACATTTCTTCTTTCAGTTAATAATCATGTCTCAAGAAGAATTCTCCGTTGATGAATTTCAATATTTGGTGAACGAGATGGGCCGAATGTTGGAGGAAAAACTAAGTCCATTAAAAAGACGTTTAGATCGAGTGGAGGCAAAGGCCCGACGGAAACAAAATCCACCAAGTCAAGAAACAGAGTCGAGATCATCATGGCAATACGTGTCCCAAGACTACTCGCTAAGAGATTCTTATCGGGATTCCTATTCGTCAAGGAATACAAGGCGTGATAGCCTTGAGCATGTGACTTTTTGATATGACGAACGAGAAAGGACGAGTTATTCCTCGTACACTTCGAAGAAGGCCTTACCAAAAGATTGTACTCGAAGAAATGGACAAAAAGCCTACGAAAATATTTTCTCTTTCTTTGAGTCAAATGGTTATCTTTTTGATTCTTTTGTGTCATCCACACATTGTAATGAATTTGAAAAAGAAAGTGAAGAAGAAAAAGAAAACAAAAAAGAAAAAGAAAACGAAAAAGTGAGAGAAAAAGAAAATGAAGAAAAGAAAATTGAAAAAGAAAAATATGAAAATGAGATTTCAAAAACAAAATGATATGGGGGTTGTGCGCGGACCAAGATCGAGTTGCCAAGTCACGAGAAACTCCTACGAAAGCTCTAATCGAACAGATCTGAAATCAAAACAAAGAATAAGATTAAAAACAAATCAGATCTGGAAATTAAGATCCCCAAAACAATCAAGAACAGCCAAGAATCAAAGATCTTATGAATAGATGTTTTCGGAATGCAAAAACACGAAATCGATCTCCAAGATTGATTTTCAACAAGCCGAATCTGTCCAAGAACTAAACCGATGAATAAAGCCCCAAATTCCAGCAACTTGATTTTTCCCAAAATTCCAGCAACCTAAAACAGTCAGTTTTGACAAGAAGAATTCGACAAGATTAATTGGAAAAGATAAGTTTAGTCGAATTTGGCTACCAAGAATGAGTACCGATCGATCTTTTTGAGTAATAAAGATGGCTGGAAATTCACAAGAAGAATAAACAAGTTAGATCAAAAGAATCGGTATAAACAAAATTTAAAAGAAAAGAATGAACAGCAAGAAAGTAAATTGAAGTCCTAAAGATCCTTGAAATCCCGAAAGATTTCACAAATCTCTTCAAACGGCTCTAATCTCCCCTCCAACGAATATCGATGGCAAGAAGAAGGTTGAAGATGGTTCCCACAATCCAAAGATTGTTAAAACAACTTCTAAAGAAAACTCAAGAGAGAATTCTTGGAGAAAACCCGAAAGAAAATTCTGCACTCAACAAATCTAAAATTTGATAGAAAAATAATAATAAGATGTGTTTACAAAGGGTGGCTGGCCAATGCTTATATAGGCCTCCAACAAATCCTAATCTCACAAGTAACTAATAAAAAATTAAACCTAATTAATAAAATAACAAGGTAAATTCGGCCATGCACTTATATGGGCTGTTTTGGGCCGAATTTTACATGTAATGCTCCTAAAGATTAAAAAATTAAATTAAACAAGTAAGATGTTTACTGGTACGGAGGCGCGCGCGGACCAAGATCGAGTTGCCAAGTCACGAGAAACTCCTACAAAAGCTCTAATTGAACAGATCTAAAAATTAAAACAAAGAATAAGATTAAAAACAAATCAGATCTGGAAATTAAGATCCCCAAGACAATCAAGAACAGCCAAGAATCAAAGATCTTATGAATAGATGTTTTCGGAATGCAAAAACACGAAATCGATCTCCAAGATTGATTTTCAACAAGCCGAATCTGTCCAAGAACTAAACCGATGAATAAAGCCCCAAATTCCAGCAACTTGATTTTTCCCAAAATTCCAACAACCTAAAACAGTCAGTTTTGACAAGAAGAATTCGACAAGATTAATTGGAAAAGATAAGTTTAGTCGAATTTGGCTACCAAGAATGAGTACCGATCGATCTTTTTGAGTAATAAAGATGGCTGGAAATTCACAAGAAGAATAAACAAGTTAGATCAAAAGAATCGGCATAAACAGAATTTAAAAGAAAAGAATGAACAGCAAGAAAGTAAATTGAAGTCCTAAAGATCCTTGAAATCCCGAAAGATTTCACAAATCTCTTCAAACGGCTCTAATCTCCCCTCCAAAGAATATCGATGGCAAGAAGAAGGTTGAAGATGGCTCCCACAATCAAAAGATTGTTAAAACAACTTCTAAAGAAAACTCAAGAGAGAATTCTTGGAGAAAACCCCAAAGAAAATTCTGCACTCAACGATCTAAAATTTGATAGAAAAAATAATAATAAGATGTTTACAAAGGGTGGCTGGCCAATGCTTATATAGGCCTCCAACAAATCCTAATCTAATTAGAAAACTTAAAAAATTTAAACTTAATTAAAAAAAACAAAGGAAAATTCGGCCATGCATCCTATTGGACTGTTTTGGGCCTAATTTAACATGTGATATTCCTAAAACTTAAAAAATTAACTTAAACAACTAAAATGTTTACAATTGGGCCCTTTGACATTTTGGCCTGATTTTCAACTAAATATGTATGGATTTCTTGATTGGGCTGGGAATTTGCTTATTGGGCCTCGCCTTTAAGAATTTGGGCTTGTGATCCATCTCCTACCGAAATTGGGTCGTTGACGCTCGTAATGGAGATCCAACGCGCTTTGGCTACAAGATTCGGTTTCTTGGACCAAGATTTCCAAGATTTGAAATCTTGATTTTCTTGATTCTTGAAATCGCTCCGAACAGCAAAATTGGGCCAAGATTCGATTTCTTGATTTTCTTGAAAACAAGAAAGTGAATCTTGATTTTCTTGATTTGAGCCCATCACCTTCTTAAGCTTGGGTTGGGCCTTTGTGACTTGTATCATTCCGCCCTTCCTTAAAAAGATTCGTCCTTGAATCTAAAAAATCAAATGAACTCGACTTTCCTCGATCGAACGGGACTAATGGCAATTGAGTCCACTGAAAAGAATAGCCATGAAATAGTAAATAGCAACGCAAACAAGCTTGTAGTCCAATTATAAGCATAATAGAACAGGTATAACGCATGTGAATGGACAGATTCAGATTACCATGCATTAATAGACGGTTTATAGATTCACTCACACATGCATTATCAAAAACAAGAATCTTTTTATCAACCATCAAAATAGATTTATCATCAATAAATAAAATAGGACAGTCAAGCACGTTTCGATCTAAGTGTTCATCAACACGATCTTTGTCGCTATCCGAGGAGTAAAAAAGTGTTTCAAAGGTTTCAAGCATCTTACCTTGATAAGCAAAAGAATAAGGGTCGATTTTACCTTTTTCATTTAAAACAAACCTTCGCTCATCGGGGGCGTAGTGTAGTCGAATCTCCGTTGTTGAGTTAACCTTTGTCAAATGGAACTCAAACTTCATGTACAACCACATAAACTGTTTAAGGCTCGAATATAAATTGAAAACAAATTTGGAAAATTTCATTACCTTATTCTCCAAAACAGATTTGGACAAATTCGAGGATTTTACACAAGGTAAATCAAGAGAATAACAAATCACGCTTCTTTTCGTAATGACTTTATCAACCACAATCGAAGAGTAAAAATTAATCGGATCAAAATGAGGGGATCTTTTAAGAACTAAGTCACCAAAAGTTTTATCAATAATTTTCAAATCTGCACTGGACTCGGTTTCTAAAATTTCCTTACCTCACTTACCTTCGGGATCATGTAGTGTGATTTCATCTTTGCCTAAGTTGATCGTATGAAAGCGTCTTTCATTTGAGAGGTATTGAAGTTGAAAGTTATCTTTCGATCTTTCGGGAACCTGAAAAGTACCAACACAAGAAAAATTCATATCTTGGTTAGTGGAAACATTCCTGATACGAACTCGTCTCGTGATGTTTTGAGTCGTATGTGTTGCCCAATCGTGAATTGAGTAAGGATGGATTCGTTTCGGTTTTAAAATGAAACAAAATAGAGATAATGGCTTCAAACAAAGGTAATAAACAAAATAAAGAGGAAACAATAACAAATTAATTGGCTAAGACCGAAAATGAACCAACAACAACGATTTGTTGACCCGAATCTCAAAATGGTCTTTAGGTGTTTTCGGTTAAAGGAAACAGGAAAGGAACCTTGACCCACTATCAACTATGATAGGAACCAAAGGTATATTTGATGTGAGCTTGCCTACGAACCAAATGGAGAACGAACAAGAAGCCATCAAGCTGCCCATTGGTCCAATAACGCGAGCTAGAGCTAAACGATTCAAAGATGCTATTTTAGCAATGGTGGAACGGGTTGAGGAAAATGATAGCAAGGAGTTTAAAAACGAGCTGAACATATTCAACTTCTTTGAAGCTGAATTTCGTTCTAGCTAATTAATTTGATGCTGGAATTTAGACCATTTAAATAAACATTTAAATAAGTTTCATTATAGCTTTTAAATATGTCTTAATTAATTTAAGTGTTTAATATGTCTTGATTTAGTTAAATTAAAGATGTCTTGATGTCATTTAGTTTGTCTAAATTATTACATGTTTTAAATTTGTCCAGCCGAATTTATGTGTTATGATTTGTTAATATTTAAGTTGTCTCAATGTTATTTAGGATGTTCACATTATACTTTAATTTAGTTCAGCTGAATTTGCTTGAAATTAATTAAGTTCATGTGTGTTTTTAGGTGCAGCCGAATTTGAAGATGAATTGGGTAGATTCATGCATGGAGATTCAATGAATTTGAAGATGCATGTGCAGCTGATTTAATGCATTAAAGCTGATTAATCTTTGGAGTTTTTTTTCAAGGCAACTATTCAGCCAAAGTGACCAAGCTTTTCATCTTTTCAAGGTTGGCCGATTCTCTTCTCAAGGAAGTATAAAGGCTGTTCACACTATGGCTGTTCGGTTCAGCCATGTTCACACCTCATGGCCCTTCAAAACCATCGTTCACACTTCTAAATGGCTGTTCAAATTGCCAATTAATGCTGGTAATTTTTCAGCAATAGTTGCTTCATGAATGACCCCATTATGTTCATTGACCGAACCTAGCCTATTCATGCACATCCAAGATGTTCAAGGTGCATTTTCCCATCTAGAAGATGACCATTGGAACTCTCATTCAGCCGAATCTACATGGGCTAATAATTTTGCATTCATGCTGAATTTTAGTTCATTGTTTACTTAGAAACTAAGTCTTGAATTTGTCCATTCGGCTACTAGTAGAAAGGCTATAAATAGTTGTTAAATTTCTTGTAAAAGGACTTTTGACAAATCTCTGAACGAAATATCATTTTAGTGAGGCAATTCACTCTCTTTATTCTTCAAAGCTCAATTGACTTATCTTTACGAGTGGCGTCAATCTGACTTTGTTTCGAACTTATCACCATAAGGTGTGGCGTTCCAACTATACCGAAGGTTCCTATTTTGCTAAATAGAGGGTCTCGGTTTTATCTACCATTTCTTTCCTTTTCTTTGAAACCTTTAAGCCCGGGTCCTTATTTGTTAATAAGGGTTCGTTCTTGTTTCATTGGAAACCATTATCCCCATTTTGCTTCCTAATTCATTTAAAACCAATATAACTCATCTTATTGAATTTTGAACTAAATCGACACTACCTAAATTCAATCGGGAACATAATACGACTCATCACATCATCCGAATCGAGCTCGTATCAATATTGAACGCCACACCAAAGGTGATAAGTTCAGCAACAAAGAAAAGATGGACGCCACAAGCTATGCTTGATAAGTCAAATCAATTCCGAAAGAACAAAGAGAATTGGATAGCTCACAATTCAAATATTTCATCTATATTCAGCAAAAAGTTGTTCCCTCTATGGCTGATTACATCTATTTATAATGCTAGAACAAGGTAATCGAATGGTCAAAAACATCCACTTAATGTGCCATAAAAAACTGATGTCTTTTCTTATTCTTTGAATCAAATAACTCCTTCCATAAAATCACTTTAATTCAGCTGATTTGAATGTCTTTAATGGCTTAGAAAATGACTCTTGAGTTGTCCTTGGCTAGTTGAATAGACACCATCTCTTACCAGCTCCTTAATGACATTCAAAGGCTTGATTAATTTCACTTAAAAGCTCCAAAAACGGCTGGAAGTGGAAGAGTTGCTGCTGAATTTTAAAGGGCATAAAATGCTCTTTAAAAACTCCTTTTAATGATCTTTAAGCTCCTTTTTTTAACAGCCCCTTTAATTGTAACTCAAAAGAACTTGAACAGCCACTTATTAAATGTGTAACAGCCTTGAATTGTAACCACTATAAGCTAAAAAGTCACCTGCAATAAACACATTAAAATGAGTTTATTAAACACATTAAAACACTTATTAATCATAACACATATTAAACTTACTTAAATAAATGAACTAAAACATATATGCAATAATTATTCCAGCAACTAGTTTAATTAAAGAAGCATAATTTAAAGAACTTAATTTATGCATCAATAAATAATCCTAGGAACTAGATCAATTAAGAAGCATCTTATTTAATAAAGTTCAATAACTAAATCATGTATTAAAACTTTAAGATAAGTTAAATTAATTGATCAGCAACTTATTGATTAAACTAAAACAAGTTAATTAAAAGAAACAAATTCAGCTTGCAATAAATTGCAAGTAACGCCTTTTGAACGGTTTGAAGCACGACTATCAAATCCGGCCACTCCCTCTTCCCAAGCTCGTTCCACATAGCTTGCTATTGCATTTCGAAATCTCTTAGCTCGTGATCGAGTTATTGGTCCTCGTGGTAGCTCAATGGATTCGGTAGTAATTTCCCGGGCTAAGGTTGCATCAATTCCTCACTACCCTTTCCACATCTTTTTCTTTTGTTTCTTTTTCTAATTCATTTTCTCTTCTTTCTTCAATTTCTTTTTCACTCTCAATCTCTTTTTGCTCTTTTTCATTCTCTTTTTCTTTTTCCTCACTTGTTTTAACAGAATTTTTCAGTTTGATTTGGTCCTCATGGACTTGTTCCAGAGTGAGCGGCACTAAGGTGAGTTTCTTTCCTTGATGCTTGAAAGAATACCTATTGGTACGACCATCATGAGTGACTTTTCGATCCAGTTGCCATGGTTCTCCTAGCAACAAATGGCAGGCTTGAATAGGCATTACGTCGCATACAACTTCATCTTGATACTTACCGATAGAAAAGGCGATGCGCCCTTGTTGAGTGACCCTAAATTGGCCTTCGTTGCTAAGCCCTTGTAGTTGATAAGGTTGTGGATGCTTGGTAGTGGTTAAGCAAAGCTTTTCCACCATCGTCGTGTTGGCTATGTTCGAGCAACTTTCACCATCAATAATAACTCTACAAAGCTTACCTTGTACATGGCAACGAGTATGAAAGAGATGTTCTCGTTGCTGCTCGCTCTTTGGTTTTGCCAAAGATGATTGTCCACGATCATGAAAATCATCATCCATTCTAGGGACACGTTGAGGGCTGCACCTATAGGGCTGGTTATCCCTATCTTCCTTAATTAGATCTCGATATTGATGTTTTTGATTCACTCGTACCTCATTCAAAGTAGTATTCAATGCTTGAAGTGTAGCATTTATTTGTGTGATTGCAGCAGTATGTCCGTCTAACTGTTGTTGGACTTTCATAAGTGCATCATTATTATCACCTTTAGACATCTTCAAAACCTGTAAAAAATAAACACTCAACACTCAAAAATAAAAGTTAGCAAACCTCACCATTAATCACTCAAAAAGAAAAATCAAATTCTCAATGAGGTCGAATTCAATCTTGTGAGTTCTTTATCAGAGTTTATATCAACCAATTAGAGAGTGTGAACCAAACTACCAAAGAATCCTAATTTGCACTAGGATGCCAAAAACTGACGAGACACCAAGTGATTCGTGTTGCACCGAGGAAGGAGTTGTGCACACGTGTAAATCCCACTAACACAAAAAACAAGAAGGTGTTAGATAACGTAACAGAAGAATAAAAAGCAAACAAATGAAAACCTACAGCTAAGAATCAATAAAAATTGCTAAAACCAGAAAACCAGAAAAAACTGCGGAGTAACTTGACGACTTCGTTCGAGGTGTTCCCGATCTCTAAAAATCACGAAATTAAATCTGGAGTGTCCTTATATATTGAGTTTTTGATCTGGAAATTTTCGGCACCAAACTCAACCCGCTAAATATTTTTTAAAATTTTTATTGGATTTCATCTTTTTTTTTATTTTTTGACTGATTTTTTTGCGGGAATAATTTTTTTATATTCAATCACAGTGCCAAAAATATGTATGTAAAATTTCAGATCAATTGGACAACGTTTACCCACTTAAATGAATTTTTTTCGAACAATTTTTCTGGGTAAAACTGCTGTTTTTGCTTTAAAAAATTGAGATCAGTTTAGAAATCAACCAAGAACACCCAAAACACCCAAAATCTGATACCAAATGATACGGGGGTTGCACGCGGACCAAGATCGAGTTGCCAAGTCACGAGAAACTCCTACGAAAGCTCTAATCGAACAGATCTGAAATCAAAATAAAGAATAAGATTAAAAACAAATCAGATCTGGAAATTAAGATCCCCAAAACAATCAAGAACAGCCAAGAATCAAAGATCTTATGAATAGATGTTTTCAGAATGCAAAAACACGAAATCGATCTCCAAGATTGATTTTCAACAAGCCGAATCTGTCCAAGAACTAAACCGATGATGATACGGCCACGCCTCGGGCACACTTTTGGACCAGCTCCCTAAGCATTGCTTGCAAACCTATGCGAGCTGAATTAGTTCAATTCCTTTTCGTTGAGCTCCGTTTAGCTCGTTTCCAGCTCACTCAAGCTCAAGTCAGCTCATTCGAGCTCAATTCAGCTCAATCTTAACCCAATGAGCTTATTTTTACCTTGCATTTATTTTGCTAAAATAAACCATTTAATTTGTCTTTAGTTGAATTAGTTGTTTATTTTTAGTTAATTAATTTGTTAAAATCTGGACAAATAATTAATTAAGTGTTTTAATTATATCTAAATTAAATACTTAATTAATTATGATGTTTTAAATATGTCTGAAATTGTTAATATGTATGGCCAAATTTAATGTGAAAATTATTGAGTTCATATGCTGCTAATTTAATGTGTTTGAAATGCATTTAACTTGCTGATTTAATTTGCTGCAGGTTCATGAACGGATTGGTGCAATGTATGGGAGTGTGCATGCACAATTGAGGTTCAATGGATGGCATTTAAAGGAGCACATGCATTTGGGACGTTCATGCAAGAGGGAGTTGCTAAAAGTTCATGTATTTGAAGATTCATGGATCATATTTATGGGGGAAAATACATGGGACGTTTCATGCATGATTCATGCATTTTCAAGATGACCATTCAAGTATTTTAGGCACATTAATGCCTCATTCAGCCAAGGGAGATGTAGGATCATTAAAGAGCTGCACATTCATGGAATTATGGAGATTCTTCAAGGCTAAGGATGCATGAATGCATCAAGTGAAGCATCATGATGGTTCGGCCAATTCATGTACCATCTTCAAGCATGAACTGGATTTTAATGCTATTTGTGTGAACATGTTAAATACCTGTGTGAACAGAATTTAAGTTAGTGTGAACAACATAGATGCCGAATATCAATAGGCATTTTAGGCTTATAAATAGCTTACTTGTTTATTGTAAAAGGTTACAGAATTTGATTATTGAAAACTTGATTGTGAGGTTTCCTCCTATCCTATTTCGTACGAGTCTCGTTCTGACTTATCTAGCTCGCTAGTGGCGTCAACTCGACTTGTTGAACTTATCACCATCCTGGTGTGGCGTTCATCCACCTTTTTATACCTTTGGTTCCTACCTCTCTATAAGTAACGGGTCAAGGTCCATCTTCGACAATCCAATTAATCCACCTTGAGCAATATAAGTCCCGGGGCAATACTTCATATAGTATTGAATCGTTCTTCACTTGAGTTCTATTTTTCCATTCAATTTTAACTATTAAATTATAAACAATATTTCTTTATTTCACCGAGCCTATCAAACATCTATCCAAACCATCTTTTGAACCCATTTTCTCAACTTCCGCTATAAAAAAATCATCTAACTCCATCTATCTACAAAATCGAACAAACTTCTCGTCGACGATCGGGCAATCAAGTGAATCGACTCAATCAACCGAGCCGGATCACATCATTTGGTATCAGAGCTACTAAAACGAGGAGCGCCGACGTTCGTAATAAGGCTGCAAGTAGGTTCGAAACGTGAAAAAAAATCAAAAAAAATTTGAGTTGTAATTTAATTTTTTTCCCCTTGTATTTAGCTTACTATTGTATTGGAGTAACAAAAAAAATCAAAAAAAAATTCGAAAAAAAAATTGATTGAAAAAATTCAAAAAAAAGTGAAAAAAAATCGAGCAAAAAAAAGAAAAGAAAAAAAAAGGTGAGCAAAAAAAAATCAAGTTAAAAAAAAGTGAAAAGTCTTGCGAGTTTTTATTTTCTTCTCTTATTTACTCCGATCATCAAGTTTCCCTTCCTACCATTATTTACCCATCCCAACGCCACACTTAGCCTTAATTTTATTTTGATTAGCCTACCCTACACCCACAACATGATGTGATCCGGCTCGGTTGATGGAGTCGAGTTCACTTAAGTTGCCCGATCATCGACGAGAAGTATTGGTTGATGTCGAATGGAGATAACTTTATGGAGTTGTTTTAAGCGGAAGTAATTAAAAGGGTTCAAAAATGGCTTGGTTTGGAGAATGGATGGTTCGATTTAACAAAGAAAATAAAGTTTAAGTAGATAGATAAAATGGAATGGAAATTGAACTCAAGCGAAGAATGATTCAATACTATGTAAAGTATTGCCCGGGACTTATATTGCTTAAGGTGGGTTTAATGGAAGTCGAAGATGGACCTTGACCCGTTACCTATAGAGAGGTAGGAACCAAAGGTATAAAAAGGTGGATGAACGCGACACCAGGATGGTGATAAGTTCAAGAAGTCGAGTTGACGCCACTAGCGAGCTAGATAAGTCAGACGAGACTCAAACGAAATCGGATTGGAGGTAACCTCACAATAAGTTTAATAATCAGAAATGTCTAACCTTTTTACAAAAAGAAAAGAACTATTTATAGATTACATTAGATAGCCAAATAGACTAAGTAAATTCGGCTTTAATTGAATTAAACTAATCTAGAAATGTATCTTTAAAGGCTATGTCCAAATTCGGCTGAATGGTACTTCAATGGGCAGCTTCATGGCTAAGGAAATGAACTTGAAGGCTTGGTGAATGTATGGGAGAGCAATGGACATGTCTAGGTTCGGCCAAGGTGTGAATGGACACTCCAATAGATGCCTTTTGGTCGAATAGGTACTTAGGAGATCCATGGACAGCAACCGATGCATGTAAGTGAATATTCATGCATTCTTCCATTCATTGTATTAAATCATTCATGCATCATCTTTAAGGCAACCATTCGTTGTAGGTAGTCATGCATGTACCCGAACATACATTGAACCAGAAATGTTAAAGAATCCTCATTAATTGTGTTCCCACATGTGGATGTACCTACAAAAGATATAAACAAATTAGATTCAAGGTACATTCAGCTTAAATTAAATAATATCAAGACATATTTAACAAATTAAAATAAAGACATAAATAAAATATAATTAATAATAAATTCGGCTAGCTCAATGATAGTTGAAATTCTTGATGAGCTGAATTGAGCTAGAAAATTCGGTTATGAGCTGTAGTAAAAATAATTAAAATAAAACTATCACTCAAATTATTCAAATAATAAAATTAACGAGCTGGAAAGAAGCTAAATTGAGCTCAAATAGGTGGAATTGAGCTCAAGTGAGCTGATTAAAGTCGAATTGAGCTAAGGGAGCTGGAATTGAGTTGAAATTAGCTTGCACTAAGGTGCATGGTTTCTTCAAGGAGTTGGATCGAGCTTCCCCATCTTCAACGAGCTGATTCTCCTTCCAAAACTTGAACAATAAAGCTGAAACAACTTCATGAAATCGCTTGGACCTAGCTCGGTTCATTGGTCCCTTTGGAAGCTCAAGGGAATCAAGACGAGGACTTGATGGGGCTTGGGGCATGGTCACATCATCCCCCCTTCTTCAAAACAACTTGTCCTCAAGTCGAGCTGTTTATTCTCTAGAAAATAATCCGTCTTATGCAACTCTCCTTGAATGAATGGAACAATTAGTCGTTCATAAGCCATTGCAAAAGAACTTACAATATTCGACATTAAAGATGGCAAATGAATCAATGAAAATAGACAACCATTAATCATCAAGAAACGATCAAAACAAATATGTGGATCATGCATAGTCGTATCAAGACAAGTATGAGTCATGTAAAAAGGCAATTTTAAAACATCATTCTTAAAATCACATGAACAAAACTCCTTCCATATCCATAACTCATCAAATGGTCGAGACGAAAACAAATATGTTTTCAAGCATTCGAACTTTTCAATTTTCTTCCACAAGTCATTGTTCAAGTAAATGGAATGCAAGTAAGGAGACATGAAATTTAAATCTTCATCACAAACATGCAAATGAAAAGTTTCATATGACTCATGATTTCGCATGTTTGACACTCGCAATTGTCATTTGGTTTTGTTCTCAACAACGACTTCATCACATTTTCCAAAGAAAAAAATCTTCTTATCATTACTCAAAACGGATATATCATCATCAAACAAAATCAAACAATTAACCACAATAGGATTCAAGCGATTTTTAGCATTCAAGGTGTCTTCAAAAATTTCATTTACATTCGACTTAAGAAAAGATGATCGCATAACATCAGAATTCATACCTTGTCCACCTTTAGGAATTGGGAATTGAAGATCGATTTTACCTTTTTCAATCATCACAAACCTTCTTCCTTCAGACTTGTATTGTAATTGGAGCTCCTTCTTTGAATTAACCTGAAATGGAGTAACAAGGAGACAATGGTTATTTAATTCTCTTTTCTTTTTCTCACTCACCTTTCTTGTGATTTCTTTTTCTTTTTCAACACTCTCATTTTTTTATAATTTTTTTTGTTTCTTTTTGTTTTTCTATTTTTTTCTCTTTCTCATCTTCCTTTTCAATGCTCTCTTTTTCTTTTGCTTGTTCCATGGATCGCTTAAGATGTTGTTGATCTTCCATGACTTGTTGCGGGGACAAGGGTACCAAAGTAACATTTTTACCCTTATGTTGAAACAAATATTGATTAGCAAAACCGTCATGTTTGACTCGACGGTCAAATTGCCATGGCCTTCCGAGTAAAATATGACCCGCATGCATAGGTACAACAACACATAATACTTCATCATGGTAGTTCCCAATAGAGAAAGAAATCTTGGCTTGCTTGGTCACCTTCAATTCGACCCCTTCATTGAGCCATTGCAATTTATAAGGACTTGGATGCTTGATAGTTGGCAAAGCAAGTTTGTCCACCATGTATGTGCTTGCGACGTTAGTGCAACTTCCACCATCAATCACGATACTACAAACCTTTTCTTTGACAAGTCCACGCGTATGGAATAAATTCTCACGTTGTAGTTTATCCATGGAAGTTTGGACACTAAGATTTCTTTTTACCACAAGCATTTCACCTTCAACAGCAAACGCTATTTCTTCTTCATTATCGGAAGGAATTTCAACTTCTTCTTCATTTTTGTCTATCTCCTCCTCCGATTCGATATCACCATTTGGCCTCATAATCATGGCATTCCGATTTGGGCATTGGCTGGCCACATGTCCTCTTTCGAGACACCTAAAACATTTTATATCTCTTGATCGATTTTGGAAATTATCCATAGACTTACCTTTGCTAGATTCAGCAATTGGCTTAAGTGTTTTTGGTGGTGTTGTTGGCTCTTTTATCGGATTAGTAGAAGCACTCTTACTCGAACCTTGGTTCCATTTAGATGTATTGGAATAAGAATAGCCTCGAGCAGAACCTTTCTTTTTGATTTGCTTCTCGACTTTGATAGCCATGTGCACCATATCTACGATTTCCACGTAGTGTTGCAACTCAACGATGTTAGCTATTTCCCGATTAAGTCCAGCCAAGAATCGTGCCATAGTGGCCTCACTATCTTCTTGTACATCAGCGCGAATCATAGCGATCTCCATCTCCTTGTAATAATCCTCCACACTTTTGGTTCCTTGGGTGAGATTTTGGAGCTTTTGATACAACTCCCGATGATAATATGAAGGAATAAACCTTCGCCGCATCACAGCTTTCATCTCGGTCCAAGTGGTGATAGGACGTTCGCCATTTCGCCTTCGACTCATGACAAATTGGTCCCACCAAATCATTGCATAATCTGAAAATTCAATGGCTGCCAATTTAACCTTCTTTGCCTCGGAATAATTGTGGCACTCAAACACTAACTCAATTTTCTTCTCCCATTCCAAATAAGCTTCCGAATCTGAACGTCTATGGAAAGGAGGAATAGTTAGTTTAATACTTTTAAGATCGTCATCATACCTTTCTTGTTCTCGTGATCCATGATGTCGTCGACCTCTCCTTCATTCACTAAAGTTTGAACCTTGATCACTTTCGGCCCCACTTGGTTCAAAAACTTCATTGTCTTGAAATTATCTTCGATTTCGATTTCTAGGTGGACTTAGAGGAGTCCTTCCTCGGCGGCCTCTCATTTCCACTTGATCAAGACGATCTTGAATTGGTTCCAATTTTTGATCAAATAATCGTTCAAACTCGCGCAACATTGTTTGCATATTTAAATCTGGCACATTTCGTACGGGTTGTCTTTCTGCCATATTTTCATTAAAACTTCTAGACATAAGTAAAATTTTCCTTACTTACAAAAACTCACGGTTCACTCAGAAAGAAAAATATTTGTCGCACACGCTCGTGTTTACACTCTTCTAGGCTTTTTCTTTGATGTAAAACACACGTGCCTTTTACCTCTCGACCTCGTCTCACAATTTCGTAATTCGTCTCGATAGACTTAATTTGCTGCTTGAGGGTCGGTTTCAAAATAGGTTACAAAGGAATGATGTGGGTGTAGGGTAGGCTAAACAAAATAAAATCAAGGCTAAGTGTGGCGTTGGGATGGGTAAATAATGGTAGGAAGGGAAACTTGATGATCGGAGTAAATAAGAGAAAAAAATAAAAACTCGCAAGACTTTTCACTTTTTTTTAACTTGATTTTTTTGCTCACCCTTTTTTTTTCTTTTCTTTTTTTTTGCTCAATTTTTTTCACTTTTTTTTGAATTTTTTTTCAATCAATTTTTTTTTCGAATTTTTTTTTTGATTTTTTGTTACTCCAATACAATAGTAAGCTAAATACAAGGGAAAAAAAATTAAATTACAACTCAAATTTTTTTTTTGATATTTTTTTCACGTTTCGAACCTACTTGCGGCCTTATTACGAACGTCGGCGCTCCTCGTTTTAGTAGCTCTGATACCAAATGATGTGATCCGGCTCGGTTGATGGAGTCGTGTTCACTTAAGTTGCCCGATCGTCGACGAGAAGTATTGGTTGATGTCGAATGGAGATAACTTTATGGAGTTGTTTTAAGCGGAAGTAATTAAAAGGGTTCAAAAATGGCTTGGTTTGGAGAATGGATGGTTCGATTTAACAAAGAAAATAAAGTTTAAGTAGATAGATAAAATGGAATGGAAATTGAACTCAAGCGAAGAACGATTCAATACTATGTAAAGTATTGCCCCGGGACTTATATTGCTTAAGGTGGGTTTAATGGAAGTCGAAGATGGACCTTGACCCGTTACCTATAGAGAGGTAGGAACCAAAGGTATAAAAAGGTGGATGAACGCGACACCAGGATGGGGATAAGTTCAAGAAGTCGAGTTGATGCCACTAGCGAGCTAGATAAGTCAGACGAGACTCAAACAAAATCGGATTGGAGGTAACCTCACAATAAGTTTAATAATCAGAAATGTCTAACCTTTTTACAAAAAGAAAAGAACTATTTATAGATTACATTAGATAGCCAAATAGACTAAGTTGAATTAAACTAATCTAGAAATGTATCTTTAAAGGCTATGTCCAAATTCGACTGAATGGTACTTCAATGGGCAGCTTCATGGCTAAGGAAATGAACTTGAAGGCTTGGTGAATGTATGGGAGAGCAATGGACATGTCTAGGTTCGGCAAAGGTGTGAATGGACACTCCAATAGATGCCTTTTGGTTGAATAGGTACTTAGGAGATCAATGGACAGCAACCGATGCATGTAAGTGAATATTCATGCATTCTTCCATTCATTGTATTAAATCATTCATGCATCATCTTTAAGGCAACCATTCGTTTTAGGTAGTCATGCATGTACCCAAACATACATTGAACCAGAAATGTTCATGAATCCTCATTAATTGTGTTCCCACATGTGGATGTACCTACAAAAGATATAAACAAATTAGATTCAAGGTACATTCAGCTTAAATTAAATAATATCAAGACATATTTAACAAATTAAAATAAAGACATAAATAAAATATAATTAATAATAAATTCGGCTAGCTCAATGATAGTTGAAATTCTTGATGAGCTGAATTGAGCTAGAAAATTTGGTTATGAGCTGTAGTAAAAATAATTAAAATAAAACTATCACTCAAATTATTCAAATAATAAAATTAACGAGCTGGAAAGAAGCTAAATTGAGCTCAAATAGGTGGAATTGAGCTCAAGTGAGCTGATTAAAGTCGAATTGAGCTAAGGGAGCTGGAATTGAGTTGAAATTAGCTTGCACTAAGGTGCATGGTTTCTTCAAGGAGTTGGATCGAGCTTCCCCATCTTCAACGAGCTGATTCTCCTTCCAAAACTTGAACAATAAAGTGAAACAACTTCATGAAATCGCTTGGACCTAGCTCGGTTCATTGGTCCCTTTGGAAGCTCAAGGGAATCAAGACGAGGACTTGATGGGGCTTGGGGCGTGGTCACATCACAACATTCCTTTGTAACCTATTTTGAAACCGACCCTCAAGCAGCAAATTAAGTCTATCGAGACAAATCACGAAATTGAGAGAAGAGGTCGAGTGGCAAAAGGCAAGAGTGAAATACATCAAAAGAAAAAGCCAAAAATTGAGTCTAAACACGAGTGCAAGTGAAAATCATTATTTCTTTGTGAGAGATTGGTGAGGATTTTGAATTGGTGAGGTTCATTTACTATTTATGCTATCTTTCGATTTTCTAACATTTTCTTGAATCATGTCTCAAGAAGAATTCTCTACCGATGAATTTCAATACTTGGTGAACGAGATGGGTCGAATATTGGAGGAAAAACTAAGCCCATTAAAAAGACGTTTGGACCGAGTGGAGGAAAAAGCTGGACGGAAGCAAACTCCACCGAGTCGAGAAATAGAGTTAAGTTCATCACGACGACATTATTCGAGAAGAGACACATATCAAGACTCTTATTCAACAAGGCTTTCGAGACCGCGAGAAGAAAACTTCGAGTCAAAAATCACTCGAGATGAGCGAGAAAGGACGAGCTATTCCTCGTATGCTTCAAAGAAGTCCTTCCCAAAGGATTGTTCTCGAAGAAATGGACGAGAAGCTTATGAAAATATTTTCTCTTTCTTTGAGCCAAATGATTATCTCTTTGATTCTTTCGTGTCATCCGCACATTGTAGTGAAAAAGAAAAAGAAATCAAAATAGTGAGTGAAAAGAAAATGAAGAAAAGAAAATTGAAAAAGAGAGTGAGATTGAAGAAAGAAACGAGAGTGTAAAAGAAACGAGTGTCATGGAAAAAGAGAGAGGGTTTGAAAAAGAGTTTGAAAAAGAGAAGAGTGAAAAAGGAGAAAGCAATCGAGCAAAAGTGAGGAATGTTCTAACTAACCCATTTGCAAGTTTGCCGTGTAAATTTTCTTCTTTCCAGGTTTCCAAGGAATCGATTGACAAGTTTCGACTTCAATACCTTTCGAAGGAGAGAGGGTTTACCTTGGTTGAAAAAGGTAACATTCTCAACGATCTTAGTTCGCCTAAGCCAAAAGAGGAGCAAGGTATGAATGTTGAAAATTTTAAAGCACCTCTGCCTTATTCGATTGTTGATGGAAACCTTGTTGATGATTTGTCCTTTAAAAATGATCTGAATTTTGATGTGGTTACTTGCCATTCTTTGATTGATGATATCATATTTGCGTGGAATGATGGCAAGAAGAATAACGTTTTTGGAAATTGTGATGCTGATGAGTTTGTTATTGAAATAATAAATATTCGGCATTTGCAAAATAAGAAAACATATAAGCCTTTCCATCTACTTGATTTGAGTAAAAATGTGCACTCATTGATCTTTTATGAGAAACTACTTTGTCTAAACAAGAATGTACGTATGAGATTTGAGATGCATGAATGCTTGAAAACATGCATGTCTTTGATTTGTTTGTTTGATACGAGGATGACATGTAAAATGGTTAGTGCACTTAAAGTTGAAGATGGTGTCTCAAATCTGCCTTGTTGTATAAATTTTGCATGTTTGAAAAAGCCTTTGCTGTTTTTAACAAAGAATGACCAAAACCGTGTGTTTAAGCCCGGAGCAAGTTATCTTAAGTTGTTGATAAATAAAGGTGAGTACTCGAATTTTATTTGGAATAAATATGTTGAATCTTCTCATCTTTTCTGAATTTTATCGCTATGTGTGAATAGATGTGTGAACCATTTGTGCTTGCTTGATGTTATGACTTTAAATTTGAAAACGAAGTTGTTGAACTATGACAAGTTGCAAACGCTAAATCGAAGCTTTGGCTCTACATCATTGTTCAAAGTTTTTAAGTCATGGATTTTTGTTGTCCAAAATTATAATTCCCGAATGCTTCTTGTTTTTGGTATATCTCCAACGAAGAAATTCTTAACTCATTGCGGAAAGGTAAAATCAACTTTCACTTTTGATCCCGGCATTGGTTTATTTGTTCAATTCTTGCATAAGATCTTAAGAAGACCTTTTGAACTTATAAACCATGGTGTCACTATTTGATACGAACTCGTCTCGTGATGTTATGAGTCGTATGTGTTGCCCAATCGTGAATTGAGTAAGGATGGATTCGTTTCGATTTTAAAATGAAACAAAATAGAGATAATGGCTTCAAACAAAGGTAATAAACAAAATAAAGAGGAAACAATAACAAATTAATTGGCTAAGACCGAAAATGAACCAACAATAACGAATTGTTGACCCGAATCTCAAAATGGTCTTTAGGTGTTTTCGGTTAAAGGAAACAGGAAAGGAACCTTGACCCACTATCAACTATGATAGGAACCAAAGGTATATTGAACGCCACACCAAAAGTGATAAGTTCAGCAACAAAGAAAAGATGGACGCCACAAGCTATGCTTGATAAGTCAAATCAATTCCGAAAGAACAAAGAGAATTGGATAGCTCACAATTCAAATATTTCATCTATATTCAGCAAAAAGTTCTCCTTCTCTATGGCTGATTACATCTATTTATAATGCTAAAACAAGGTAACCGAATGGTCAAAAACATCCACTTAATGTGCCATAAAAACTTATGTCTTTTCTTATTCTTTGAACCAAATAACTCCTTCCATAAAATCACTTTAATTCAGCTGATTTGAATGTCTTTAATGGCTTAGAAAATGACTCTTGAGTTGTCCAATGACTCTTGAGTTGTCCTTGGCTAGTTGAATAGTCACCATCTCTTAACCAACTCCTTAATGACATTCAAAGGCTTGATTAATTTCTCTTGAAAGCTCCAAAAACGGCTGGAAGTGGAAGAGTTGCTGCTGAATTTTAAAGGGCATAAAATGCTCTTTAAAAACTCCTTTAATGATTTTAAGCTCCCTTTATAGCAGCCCCTTTAATTGTAACTCAAAAGAACTTGAACAACCACTTAATTAAATGTGTGACAGCCTTGAATTGTAACCACTATAAGCTAAAAAGTCACCTACAATAAACACATTAAAATGAGTTTATTAAACAAATGAAAACACTTATTAATCATAACAAACATTAAACTTACTTAAATGGTGAAAACTTGATGTGCATATTGCTCCGTTCTTTGTTCAATATTATCCCTAACTCGCTGATGTAATTGTTTCACAAAATCTGCCTTTTTCTTTCCATCTACATGCACCAATTTATCAAAAGGTAAAGGCAATAAATCCAATGGAGTTAAGGGATTAAATCCATACACTACCTCAAATGGTGAAAACTTGGTAGCTGAATGTACCGATCGATTGTATGCAAATTCAATGTGAGGTAGACACGCCTCCCAAGTTTTTAAATTCTTACGTATAATGGCCCGCAGTAGTGTTGACAGAACTCTATTAACAACCTCTGTTTGGCCATCAGTTTGGGGATGACTTGTTGTGGAAAATAATAGCTTAGTTCCAATCTTTCCCCATAAAGTCCTCCAAAAGTGGCTGAGAAATTTAGTGTCTCGATCCGAAACAATGGTTCTTGGAATTCCATGCAATCGTACAATCTCCCTAAAAAATAGATTGGCAACATTTAAAGCATCGTCAATTTTGTTACATGCAATGAAATGAGCCATTTTTGAAAACCGATCAACTACAACAAACACAGAATCTTTGCCATTCTTTGTTCTAGGAAGACCCAAAACAAAGTCCATAGAAATATCCATCCATGGCATTTCTGGAATCGGTAATGGAGTATAGAGTCCATGTGGCTGGACCCTTGATTTCGCCTTCTTGCAAACAATACAGCGATTGCACACTTTAGCCACATCTCGTTTCATCTTTGGCCAATAAAAGTGTTCTTGAAGAACGGCCAAAGTTTTGGCAATACCAAAATGTCCCATTAAACCCCCACTATGTGCTTCATGAACCAGCAAATTTCTAGTTGATCCTTGGGGTATGCACAACTTATTTTCTCGAAATAGGAATCCATCTTGCTGATAGTACCTGTCATACGCACCTTGCACACATAACTTGTAAACTTCTCCAAAATCAGAATCATCAGCATATAATTCCTTTAAATAAGCAAAACCAAGTAACTTAACATCCAAATAATTTAAAAGAGCATACCTTCGCGATAAAGCATCTGCAACGATATTTTCCTTACCTTGCTTATACTTAATCACATATGGAAAGGATTCTAAGAATTCTACCCATTTTGCATGTCGTTTGTTAAGCTTAGTTTGCCCTCTCAAATGCTTCAAAGCCTCATGGTCCGTGTGTATAACGAACTCCTTAGGCCAAAGGTAATGCTGCCATGTTTCTAATGCACGCATCAATGCGTACATTTCTTTGTCATATGTGGGATAATTGAGCGTAGCTCCATTAAGTTTCTCGCTAAAATAAGCCACCGGTCGCCCATCTTGCGTTAAAACCGCACCTATTCCTATTCCAGAAACATCACATTCTACCTCGAAAATTTTGTTAAAATTCGGCAAACATAAAAGTGGAGCATTAGTCAAGCAATCTTTGATTTTAACAAAAGCAGATTCTTGTTCATCAGACCAAATAAAAGGTGAATTTTTTTTTATAATACCGGTTAATGGGGCAGCAAGAGTGCTAAAATTCGGTACAAACCTCCTATAGAAGCTTGCAAGGCCATGAAAGCTTCTAACTTGGCTGATGTTATTCGGTCGTGGCCATTCTTGTATTGCTTTAATCTTCTCTTGGTCCACCTCTAATCCATTCGCACTTACAACAAAACCTAGAAAAACAACTTTGTCAGTACAAAAGTTACATTTCTTAAGGCTTGCATACAATACTTCCTTTCGTAAAACCTTCAAAATAGCATGCAAATGTTCAAGATGTCCAGTTAATGATTTGTTGTAAATTAAAATATCATCAAAATAAACTACGCAAAAACGACCAATGAATGACCTCAAAACGTGGTTCATCAACCTCATGAAAGTACTCGGTGCATTGGTGAGGCCAAAAGGCATCACTAACCACTCATACAAACCGTATTTAGTCTTAAACGCAGTCTTCCACTCGTCCCCCTCCCGCATACGAATTTGATGATACCCGATTTTCAGATCAATCTTAGAGAACAATTTTGCTCCACTAAGCTCGTCTAACATATCATCAAGTCTAGGAATGGGATGTCGGTATTTGACGATAATTTTGTTGATAGCTCGGCAATCTACGCACATCCTCCATGAACCATCTTTTTTAGGCACCAACAGAACGGGAACCGCACATGGACTTAAACTCTCCCGTATATAGCCTTTTTCCATTAATTCTGCCACTTGTCGTTGCAACTCTTTAGTTTCCTCTGGGTTGCTTCGATAAGCTGGTCGATTTGGAATTGTAGCTCCGGGAATAAAGTCTATTTGGTGTTCAATACCTCGAAAAGGAGGCAATCCACTTGGCACATCTTCCGGGAAAACGTCTTTGAATTCCTGAAGCAAAGAAACAATAGACAAAGGTAAAGAATTATCAAGTTCGTTAGCATCAAATAAGCATTCCTTGTACATAAGTACAAGTACGGGTTGATGCAACAACAATGATTTTCTTATCTCTTTTTCTCTCGCAAATATGCTCATTTTACCACTCTCAATTTCTTTTTGACTTTCTTGTTCCTCTCGTACTTGATGTGATCCGGCTCGGTTGATTGAGTCGAGTTCACTTAAGTTGCCCGATAGTCGACGAGAAGTTCGTTCGAAATTGTTTTAAGATGAAGATTGTTTTCAGTTTAAGCGGAAGACTTTTAAAAGGGTTCAAAAGATAGGCTAAATTCGGATATTTTGTAGGTTCGGTTTAATAAGAAAAGAAATAAAGTTTATATTTAATAAATAGGATGGAGATGAAAAAAATGAACTTAAGTATTAAGAACGATTCAATACTATGTAAAGTATTGCCCCGGGACTTATATTGCTTAAGGTGGATTAAATGGAAGTCGAAGATGGACCTTGACCCGTTACCTATAGAGAGGTAGGAACCAAAGGTATAAAAAGGTGGATGAACGCCACACCAGGATGGTGATAAGTTCAAAAGAGAACGATAGACGCCACTAGCACGCTAGATAAGTCAGATCGAAACTCGTACGAATTTAGAGAGGAGAAAACTCACTCTTTGAACAAAGTTCATTCAAATGATCAAAAGTCAAAAGTCCTTTACAAATGAAAGAAAACAAATATTTATAGGCACATAGATGACCATTCAAATTCGGCATCTAGGTGTTCACACAATAATAAAAACGTTCACACTAATGTATTAAAATAGTTCATAAATTCGGCAGATTCATGCACTAGCTGAATGGACACTTTCTTCCCCCTTAGTTTGTGCATGAATGCTTAGTCATAAAGAAAGGCTTCAAGTGACTTGTATGTGCACCAAAAGGTTGCATTCATCTCCTTGGGACGTTCATGCACTTGTATGGACCATGTATCTTCATAATTAAACACTTTAATGGCATGTAAGTTCATAAATGGTAGCATGAACCTAGTAAATTCGTTCTCCCCTTTGTGCATGCACTTAATTCAATCAATGTGTTGAATTATTGAGTTAATTCCTTCCCTTGGACGTTCTTGAACCCATCCATGCATGTGTAGTAGCCTATAGGTCAATTCAAAGTGTGAACATGTTCAAGGAGCTCTATGGTCAACATAGAATTAGTTAGCAGCTACTTCTTGGCCGAATAAGTGCCTTGGAAAGTTAAGAGACAGCCACCATACATGCACTTAAGCCATTCATGCATTCTATCATCCCATGCATTTGATCCATTCATGGACTAGCCTTTAATGTCCATACATGCATTCGACACATGCATGAATTTGTAGAAACATTGCATCTAGCCGTACATGCACCAGCATTTAATACTTCTTCATTCATGAGTGTGGAATGCCCAAAAGAGATGTTTCTTCATTCATACATTGTACCGTCCAAAGGAATGTACCTACATGAAATAAACAAGTCATTAAGACATCTCATGAACACTCATAAATTCGGCATGATGTGAACACATTAATGTCATGCATTAATTCGGCTATGTGAACATAATCAATTTATATAATGACAATGATATATTAATAACAAATATTAATATAATACAAGTTTAATGCTTAAATGAATATGTGCAAATTTTATTTAATGTATTAAAGACAAAACCGAGTTTAAACTAAAATGAGCTAAGTTTTAGCTCGTGAGCTAAAGTTGAGCTGAGGCTAAACTCCTAAGCTGAAGTTGAGCTAAGGTTTAGCTCGTGAGCTAAATATGAGCTAGGAGTGAGCTCGGTTTAGCTCAGGCAAGTTGGATCGAGCTTGAATAAGTTGGATTTGAGCTAGACGGAGCTCGTGGAGCTGGAAACGAGCTGGGATCAGCTTGCCAACATGTCAATGCTCGGCTTGACAGACTTGCTCGATGAAGTTCGCGGGGCGTGCTCGTATCATTCCCCCCCTCTTTTAGGCGACTTGTCCTCAAGTCGAGCCGTTTGTCCATGGGAGAACTTTGACTCATGCATGGTTTTCCTCGGTCAAATGGGATGGAAGATGTCACACAAACCTGAAAAATTCTTACCACAGCCAATAAAAAGAAACTCGAAGGAGTCAAATTCAAATGTGTTCGATAGTTCATAAAATATTCATTCAATCGAACATATGCCAAAAATCTCAATTGGACAAAGCAAGCATACATAAATTTATCAAAGAGTTTCGTTAGACCATCGTTACAAACATGAAAACTAAGTTGGATCAAGGGATAATTGGTTAAAAACGATGGTAGGCACTTAAACACATTATTCCTTATCCAAAACATTTTAATTTCTTTAATCGAATATAGTAACTCATTTGGTCGTTTGTCTTGCTCATGCAAGGTATGCCATGGCCAAAGGTATGCTAATTCTTCCTTTCGTTTTTGAACAACATGAGGGGAGTCTCCAAATTCCAACGTAATAATCACATCATCACAATTCCAAAAGGAAAAATCCATCACATCAAAGTATAAATAATTTCCAAACAACCAATCAATGGAATTTTCAACTTCAATCGAAGTGAGCAAAGATATTTGAAAATTTTCAGATGACTTACCTTGACGAATATGAAGAGAAGAAAATTGAGGATTGGGTTTACCTTTCTCAGTCAAAATGAATCTTCTCTCTTTGGATAGATAACGTAAGACAAACCTATTACTTCGATAAATTTGAATAGGTGGTGACGCACCATGACATGTCTTGCTCCTCGAGGGGTGGAATTCACAAAAATAAGACGGGTTAGTATTATCAGAAACTATGGACTTAAATGGAAAAGGAAAGTTACCATGGAAATTTGATTCAATTCCAAAAACATAGGTTGGCCTTATCTTCTCGAAATGAAACGAAAATTTCAAATGTGGCCAAACAAGGTGATTAATAAATGAATCAAAATTGAAACCCAAATCATTGAATTTCACCTTCTTATCAAAAATTCGAACTTCAAGCAAACATAATTTCAATGTAAATGATGCAAAGCGCTTAATGTTTCCATAAAATGAATTCATGTAGCAAATACCAGGCTTGAACACACGAACTTGATTAGGAATTCCAACAAGCAACATATTAGAAGAAGATATAATCAACTCACCACACGAATTATATTTCACTAGTTTAAACACACATGTTGATTTGACAAAACCGAGCATACCAAAATGCAAAGGTTCATACTTCAAGAGCATTAATCGGGAATGCAAATCACTACATGGAAATTTCGCACAAAAACTCAAAGATTGTTCATGAAGAACACAATTGCACATATCATGTGAAGATCTTTTAACATGGATGCCAAACAGAGAATTTTTAACGAACATGCAACTTTTCAAACAGGCAGATTGATCACAAATCAATTGAGCAGGCATATTTAAACATAAAGATTTAACACATGAGTTCAAAAAGTTTGCAGGGTCAAACACATGAGAATTTTTACGTGACAGACTTTGATCAAACATGTTCAAAATTTGCTTAGGGAAAACTAATCCAATGTTGTCAACAAATTTGCCAATGTAGTAATCGTCATAAAAAAAACTGTATATGGCACCTTTTAAAACAAAATCGTTAACAACAGTAAGTGAACAAAAATTATCCAAATCAAGTGACTTTGATTCGATAAACAAAGAATCCTTACCTTCCTTACCTTCAATCGCAAGTGGGTGGTAGTCATTCGCGAACTTACCTTTTTCGAACAACCTAAAACACCTCTCGTTTGGAAGGTAATGTAGATGGAATTGGTCGCACAAACTTCTAGGAACCTGAAAAGTTAACTCACAAGAAGATCGAACAGGTGGGTTAGTGGAAATAATCCTCACTTGCTCACTTGTTTTCTCACTCGATTCTTTTTCTTCTGGATCACTCGTTTCTTTTGTTTCAATTTCTTTTTCATCTTCTTTTTCACTCTCAAATTTCTTTTCATTTCCTTTTTCATTTTCTTTTTGCTTTTCAAAGGCTTTTTCAAGTTCTCTCAAGATTCGCTCATTTTCTCTCTTACTTGCCTCTTGCCTCTCTTTTCTTTTTATTTCATTTTCTTTTTCTTCTCTTGCTTTTGCTTTTTCTTTTCTTTTCTTTGTTTTCTCTTTACAAGAATGTACAAAAGAACGATGAGAATACAAATCTTGTTCGAAAGATGAAAAACTATTTGCATATGATTCACAATCAAAACTTCGTGAAGAATACTCCGGGTAAGATTTCTTTGAAGATCTAGTAGGAGTATGTCTTTCTCTTCGAACGCCATCTTGGAATGAATCAAAATCGTAATCGGCTTCTCGTCTTCTCAAATTTCTTGATGAAAAGGACTTTCGATCGAAGTCACTTCTCGAATTCGCTGATGAATATGCATCATAGTATAAATCTCTTTGTCTCGAAGTAGATGGCAAAAAGGAATCACGATAGGAACTTTTTCTTAAGTAGTAGTCGGGGGTCCGTGGGGTTCTTGGTTCCGTTTTACGACTTGAAGAAACTCGATCACTTTGGTCTCGTTTAGTCGCCATTCTTCGCTTTTCTTGAACCAAATATTGGTACTCCGATTCGGTGAACTCTTCGTATGACATGATTTTTGTTGCTAAAAAGAAAATGTTAGATCACAAAACAAAATAAAAAAAATGAAGTACCTCACCACAAACCTCACAATTTCGCTCGGAAAGAAAATTGGATAACACTCCACTCATGTTTACACTTGTCTAATGGCTTTTGCTCGCTCTAATGTACTCACCACTCGTGCCTTTTTCCGCTCGTCTCACTCTCGTGAATTCGTATTTTGTTTCAAGAAGACTTATTGCGGCTTAGAGGGTCGGCTTCAAATGGGTTACAAGGGATAACGTCGGGTGTAGGGTAGGCTAAACAAAGAAAATAAAAATCAAAGTATGTGTGGCGTTTTGGGGGGTAGAGGGAATGGTAAAATGAATGGATGCTCAGAAGCAACAAAAAAAGCAAAATAAAACTCACAAGACTTTTCACTTTTGTTTTTTTCTTCTTTTTTTTAACTCGATTTTTTTGTCACTTTTTTTTCCTTTTTTTCGATTTTTTTTGAATTTTTTTTTTGAATTTCTTCTCCTTTTTTTTAAATCCAATACAATAGTAAACAAAATACAAGGAAGAGAGAAAAAAAATTAAATTCCAACTCAAAAAATTTTTTTTGACTTTTTTTTGACTTCTTTTTTTTGATTTTTTTTCGTTACGAACCTACTCCGAGCTTGGTACGAACGTCGGCATTCCTCGTTTTAGTAGCTCTGATACCAGATGATGTGATCCAGCTCGGTTGATGGAGTCGAGATCACTTAAGTTGCCCGATCGTCGACGAGAAGTATTGGTTGATGTCGAATGGAGATAACTTTATGGAATCGTTCTTTGCTTGAGTTCAATTTCCATTCCATTTTATCTATCTACTTAAACTTTATTTTCTTTGTTAAATCGAACCATCCATTCTCCAAACCAAGCCATTTTTGAACCCTTTTAATTACTTCCGCTTAAAACAACTCCATAAAGTTATCTCCATTCGACATCAACCAATACTTCTCGTCGACGATCGGGCAACTTAAGTCAACTCGACTCCATCAACCGAGCTGGATCACATCAGTACTTTTACCTCCACTCCCTCAATTTTTTCTTTCTTTTTTTCATTTTTCTTGTCTCTCTCTTTTTCAATCTTTTCCTTCAACTTCAATTGATCTTGGTACACTTGCTTTGGAGTCAATGGCGCTAAAGTTACATTCTTGCCTCGATGCTTGAATGTATAGCAATTTGTATAACCATCATAGATCACGCGCCTATCAAACTGCCATGGACGTCCCAAAAGTAGATGTCCCGCATGCATAGGAACTACATCGCACACCACTTCATCTTGGTACTTTCCAATAGAAAATGCCACCACAGCTTGTTTTGTTACTTTCAGCTCACCTCCATCATTTAGCCATTGCAACTTGTATGGAGTTGGATGTTTAGTTGTAGCCAAACCTAGCTTTTCCACCAACATAATACTAGCTACATTAGTACAGCTACCACCATCAATGATCATACTACATACCTTGCCTTGAATGTGGCATCGAGTGTGAAAAATATTCTCCCTTTGTTGATCAGTTTCAACACTTTGAATACTGAGGCTACGCTTCACCACAAGAATTTCTCCTTCAACGGGTAACTCTAAATCTTCATCATCGGATGGCATTTCAGGTTCATTTTCATCCTCTTCCTCCGACTCAACTTCTCCATCAGCTCTTATCACCATAATTCGTCGATTGGGACATTGACTAGCTATGTGCCCTCGGCCTTGACACTTGAAACATCTCATGTCTCTCGTGCGATTTGGCGCTTGCTCATTTTTATTTCGACTTGTCTCTCCAATGGGTTGATTTGATTTAACTGCTACAGTCGGCTCTTTTGTTCTAACAGGGGGTTTGTTGACTCCTTGATTCCATTTGTTGGTTGAAGAATTGGCATAGGGTCTACTAACTCATTTTCGCTTAAGTTGCTTTTCAACCTTAATCGCCATGTGAACCATGTCCATCACTTCAACATAGTGTTGTAGTTCAACTATGTTGGCAATGTCACGGTTTAAACCCGCAAGGAACCTAGCCATGGTTGCCTCTCGATCCTCCTCGATATCAGCTCGAATCATCGCTATCTCCATCTCCTTATAATAATCTTCAACACTTCTATTTCCTTGAGTAAGGTTTTGAAGTCGTTGATAAAGATCTCGATGGTAGTATGATGGAATAAATCTTTTCCGCATGACTGATTTCATTTCTCCCCAAGTAGAGATGGGTCTTTCACCATTTCGTCGTCGACTAGTTACAAGCTGGTCCCACCACACTATGGCATAATCAGAAAACTCAATTGCCGTGAGTTTCACCTTTTTACTCTCCGAATAGTTGTGGCAATCAAAAACAAGCTCAATCTTCTGTTCCCACTCCAAATAAGCTTCAGGGTCATTCTTACCTTGGAATGGTGGAATCATCTTGATATTCTTAAGATTGTCATCTGGTCATTCACGATCTCTAGGACCTCGTTGTCATTGACGGCCTCGACGTCGTACACTTTGGGCAGATGAGTGATCATTTTCTTGTCCACTTGCTTCATAAGGATCTTGAATTGGACGTTCTCGCTCTTGTCTTGCATCTTCCGGAGTCATCTCACGTTGTTCTCGTCTCTCGACTCGATATAATCGATCTTCAATTGGTTCAAGTTTTCTATCAAATAATCGCTCCATCTCTCGCATAATTGCTTGAAGGGTAAGATCTGGCACTCCTCCTCCAACATTTCTTACGGGACGGAACCCTCCTTCCACATTTTGATTTCTTTCCAGACTTCGTGACATATTTTTTTTTAAATGAACTCACAACAAAGAATCTCACTATCCACTCACAAAGAAATCTCACTTCCTTGGCTTTTATACTCTCGAATAAACTCACCACTCTCTTGCCTCTTTCCACTCACTCCTCCTCTCTAAGTTCTTAGGAATTATTTAAACTTAAAAAGCAGTTGTTGTGGGTCGGCTTACAACCTTGATGTTTGGGCTTGGTAAGAATATTGTAGGACAAAGGAAAGTAGGCTTGAATCAAGAAATGAAAGGTTGGATGTGGCGAAATAGTAGAAGGTAGTAATACCTATAATTTGGGCAGCAAACAACAACAAAATTTCAAAACTAGCTTCTTCTTTTTTTCACGAAATTTTTTTTTCACGAAATTTTTTTTTTCAACTCGATATCCAATCTCTTGAGTTTGAATGGAAACCAATTTTTTTTAAAATTTTTTTTTTGATTTTTTTTTTGAATTTTTTTTTGAAGAAACTACAATACCGTATTGCCGTCAATGTCGATTCTTACTCCAAATTCACTAGCTCTGATACCAATTTGATACGAACTCGTCTCGTGATGTTTTGAGTCATATGTGTTGCCCAATCGTGAATTGAGTAAGGATGGATTCGTTTCGGTTTTAAAATGAAACAAAATAGAGATAATGGCTTCAAACAAAGGTAATAAACAAAATAAAGAGGAAACAATAACAAATTAATTGGCTAAGACCGAAAATGAACCAACAATAACGAATTGTTGACCCGAATCTCAAAATGGTCTTTAGGTGTTTTCGGTTAAAGGAAACAGGAAAGGAACCTTGACCCACTATCAACTATGATAGGAACCAAAGGTATATTGAACACCACACCAAAGGTGATAAGTTCAGCAACAAAGAAAATATGGACGCCACAAGCTATGCTTGATAAGTCAAATCAATTCCGAAAGAACAAAGAGAATTGGATAGCTCACAATTCAAATATTTCATCTATATTCAGCAAAAAGTTGTTCCCTCTATGGCTGATTACATCTATTTATAATGCTAGAACAAGGTAACCGAATGGTCAAAAACATCCACTTAATGTGCCATAAAAAACTGATGTCTTTTCTTATTCTTTGAACCAAATAACTCCTTCCATAAAATCACTTTAATTCAGCTGATTTGAATGTCTTTAATGGCTTAGAAAATGACTCTTGAGTTGTCCTTGGCTAGTTGAATAGACACCATCTCTTACCAGCTCTTAATGACATTCAAAGGAGGGAATAATTTCTTTTATATTCAATCACAGTGCCAAAAATATGTATGTAAAATTTCAGATCAATTGGACAACGTTTACCCACTTAAATGAATTTTTTTCGAACAATTTTTCTGGGTAAAACTGCTGTTTTTGCTTTAAAAAATTGAGATCAGTTTAGAAATCAACCAAGAACACCCAAAACACCCAAAATCTGATACCAAATGATACGGGGGTTGCGCGCGGACCAAGATCGAGTTGCACAGTCACGAGAAACTCCTACGAAAGCTCTAATCGAACAGATCTGAAATCAAAACAAAGAATAAGATTAAAAACAAATCAGATCTGGAAATTAAGATCCCCAAAACAATCAAGAACAGCCAAGAATCAAAGTTCTTATGAATAGATGTTTTCGGAATGCAAAAACACGAAATCGATCTCCAAGATTGATTTTCAACAAGCCGAATCTGTCCAAGAACTAAACCGATGATGATACGGCCACGCCTCGGGCACACTTTTGGACCAGCTCCCTAAGCATTACTTGCAAACCTATGCGAGCTGAATTAGTTCAATTCCTTTTCGTTGAGCTCTGTTTAGCTCGTTTCCAGCTCACTCAAGCTCAAGTCAGCTCATTCGAGCTCAATTCAGCTCAATCTTAACCCAATGAGCTTATTTTTAGCTTGCATTTATTTTGCTGAAATAAACCATTTAATTTGTCTTTAGTTGAATTAGTTGTTTATTTTCAGTTAATTAATTTGTTAAAATCTGGACAAATAATTAATTAAGTGTTTTAATTATATCTAAATTAAATAATTAATTAATTATGATGTTTTAAATATGTCTGAAATTGTTAATATGTATGGCCAAATTTAATGTGAAAATTATTGAGTTCATATGCTGCTAATTTAATGTGTTTGAAATGCATTTAACTTGCTGATTTAATTTGCTGCAGGTTCATGAACGGATTGGTGCAATGTATGGGAGTGTGCATGCACAATTGAGGTTCAATGGATGGCATTTAAAGGAGCACATGCATTTGGGACGTTCATGCAAGAGGGAGTTGCTGAAAGTTCATGTATTTGAAGATTCATGGATCATATTTATGGGGGAAAATACATGGGACGTTGATACGATCTCGGTTTAGTAGTTGAGTCCGAGTCGTTTAGTTCCCGATCGTAAACGAAGAAGTCGATTAGACGAGAAGGAGTTAGAATATATTTGTGTACAAAGAAGTAATATAAGTTCGTGCAAAGTTGGATGTGGATTTGGTTTAAGTCGAAATGGTATGAATAGAATGGAAGAGTTCGGTTTAGGATAATTAAGAAATGGTATTTGGTTTTGGTACGTTTTGGTATTTGGGAATTGGTACGAAATGGTATGGAATTGGTATGAAATGGTATGGTATTTGGTACGAATTGGTAATGGTTCAAAGAGGTCAAGAATGAACCAACACTAAAGAAAAGTGTCGACCCGAAACTTATAGGACCTAAGTGAATTGGAAATGGTTGAAAAGGACCTTGACCCGATACTTAGGAAAGTATGAACCAAAGGTATCAAAGGTGAATGCCACACTCGGGTTTAAGGAGTGATAAGTTCGGAAAAGACTCGGAAAGATGCCACTAAAAAGCTTAGATAAGTCTTACGGGTCTCGAACGAAATTTGAGAGAAAATGCCTCACAAATTTGGCAGCAATTCACTAATTAAAATGTCAAAAGTTCCTTTACAAATTGAATTTAACAACTATTTATAGACAAAGACTAGGCTAGCTGATACGACCATGCCCCGGGCACACTTTTGGATCAGCTCCCTAAGCATTGTTTGCAAATCCATGCGAGCTGAATTAGTTCAATTTCATTTCGTTAAGCTCCGTTTAGCTCGTTTCCAGCTCACTCGAGCTCAAGTCAACTCACTCAAGCTCAATTCAGCTCAATCTTAACCCAATGAGCTTATTTTTAGCTTTCTTTAGCTTGCATTTATTTTGCTGAAATAAACCATTTAATTTGTCATTAGTTAAATTAGTTGTTTATCTTAAGTTAGTTAATTTGTTAAAATCTGGACAAATAATTAATTAAGTGTTTTAATTATATCTAAATTAAATACTTAATTAATTATGATGTTTTAAATATGTCTAAAATTGTTAATATGTATGGCCAAATTTAATGTGCAAATTATTGAGTTCATATGCTGCTAATTTAATGTGTTTGAAATGCATTTAACTTGCTGATTTAATTTGCTGCAGGTTCATGAACGGATTGGTGCAATGTATGGGAGTGTGCATGCACAATTGAGGTTCAATGGATGGCATTTAAAGGAGCACATGCATTTGGGACGTTCATGCAAGAGGGAGTTGCTGAAAGTTCATGTATTTGAAGATTCATGGATCATATTTATGGGGGAAAATACATGGGACGTTTCATGCATTTTCAAGATGACCATTCAAGTATTTTAGGCACATTAATGCCTCATTCAGCCAAGGGAGATGTAGGATCATTAAAGAGCTGCACATTCATGGAATTATGGAGATTCTTCAAGGCTAAGGATGCATGAATGCATCAAGTGAAGCATCATGATGGTTCGGCCAATTCATGTACCATCTTCAAGCATGAACTGGATTTTAATGCTATTTGTGTGAACATGTTAAATACCTGTGTGAACAGAATTTAAGTTAGTGTGAACAACATAGATGCCGAATATCAATAGGCATTTTAGGCTTATAAATAGCTTACTTGTTTATTGTAAAAGGTTACAGAATTTGATTATTAAACTTAATAGAACTTTTGTTCTTGTGAGGTTACCTCCTCTCTTCTTTCGTTCGAGTCTCGAAGCGACTTATCTAGCTTGCTAGTGGCGTCCATCCAAACTCAATTGAACTTATCACCAAACCGGTGTGGCGTTCAACCATATTTTTATACCTTTGGTTCTTACCTTTATATAGGTATTGGGTCAAGTTTCGCTTCTATCCTTCATCAAATTTCACCTTAAGCAATATAAGACTCGGGCAATACTTTTTAGTATTGAACATTCTTGACATTTAAGTTTTATTTTCCATCTCCATCAATTACCTTTTTCTAACCTACCTTGTTTCTATTCTAAACCGAATTTATCAACACCAAACCACGCATCTAAACCCTCTCAAAGCTTCCGCAACCCTTAGCCTAAATCACCCAATTTTGACAACTCCAACTACTCCTCGTAGACGATCGGGCAACTTTGTGAAACGACTCAATTAACCTGGGCCGGATCACATCACTAGCCGAATAGTCATATGAATGCTTAAGAATTAAGCAAATGAATTCATTTAATGTGCTTAACTAAATTCGGCTGAATGGAGCTCCAATGGTCATCTTCTAGAAAGAGCAATGAACTTAGAAGCTTGGAAAGATGCATGGCAGCAACTAGGTTCGGTTAATGGACTTAAACAAACTCAATTAATTGGCAACTTTTGTTGAAAAGTGATCAGCAATTAAAGGAGGTAATGAGCAGCCACCAAGGTGTGAAAACTCAGCTTTGAAGAGTCATGGCATGTGAACATATAGAACCGAACAGCCAAGATGAATCCAGCAATGTGAAAAGAATTAAAAGTCGGCTGAATGGTCAACTTGGGAGTAGGAAACAATAGCTTCTTTGGCCGAATGGTCACCTAGGATACTTCAAACAGCAGCCAAATTTAATTCCCCAAACATGCATGTGCCGTCTCCTTACATGTATCTTCTTTTAATTCATTCATGCACCAAGGACGTCCAAATGGGATGTACCTACAGCAAAATTTATTCAATAAATCAAATACATTTTTAAACACATCAATTTGGCAGCAAATGACACAAAAATTATGCACATTAAATTCGGCCACCTTAGGACATAATTAAAACATGTAATAAAATTGACACATTAAAACATGCATAAAAAACATATTAATGAGCTGTAGAAATTAAGACAAATTAATAACATATAATTATAACTCAATTATCATGCATAATTAAATTTGTCCAGATTTTAAACCAAATAAATAATGAATATTAATTGAGCTGTAATAAACTAATTAAATGACTCAAATAATTATTTCAGCTACTATAATAAGGTCTTAATGAAATTGAGCTAGTTCGAGCTCATTGAGCTTGAAAGGAGCTGGAAACGAGCTAAATGAAGCTCCACAAAATAAGATTGAGCTACGTCCAGCTTGCAAACACGACGAGCCTCGCTTGTAGGCTGAAACAATAGCCGTTCCCGGGGGCGGGTCATATCAGACGTTTCATGCATGATTCATGCATTTTCAAGATGACCATTCAAGTATTTTAGGCACATTAATGCCTCATTCAGCCAAGGGAGATGTAGGATCATTAAAGAGCTGCACATTCATGGAATTATGGAGATTCTTCAAGGCTAAGGATGCATGAATGCATCAAGTGAAGCATCATGATGGTTCGGCCAATTCATGTACCATCTTCAAGCATGAACTGGATTTTAATGCTATTTGTGTGAACATGTTAAATACCTGTGTGAACAGAATTTAAGTTAGTGTGAACAACATAGATGCCGAATATCAATAGGCATTTTAGGCTTATAAATAGCTTACTTGTTTATTGTAAAAGGTTACAGAATTTGATTATTGAAAACTTGATTGTGAGGTTTCCTCCTATCCTATTTCGTACGAGTCTCGTTCTGACTTATCTAGCTCGCTAGTGGCGTCAACCCGACTTCTTGAACTTATCACCATCCTGGTGTGGCGTTCATCCTCCTTTTTATACCTTTGGTTCCTACCTCTCTATAGGTAACGGATCAAGGTCCATCTTCGACAATCCATTTAATCCACCTTGAGCAATATAAGTCCCGGGGCAATACTTCATATAGTATTGAATCGTTCTTCACTTGAGTTCTATTTTTCCATTTCATTTTAACTATAAAATTATAAACAATATTTCTTTATTTCACCGAGCCTATCAAACATCTATCCAAACCATCTTTTGAACCCATTTTCTAAACTTTCGCTATGAAAAAATCATCTAACTCCATCTATCTACAAAATCGAACAAACTTCTCGTCGACGATCGGGCAATCAAGTGAATCGACTCAATCAACCGAGCCGGATCACATCATTTGGTATCAGAGCTACTAAAACGAGGAGCGCCGACGTTCGTAATAAGGCCGCAAGTAGGTTCGAAACGTGAAAAAAAATCAAAAAAATTTGAGTTGTAATTTAATTTTTTTCCCTTGTATTTAGCTTACTATTGTATTGGAGTAACAAAAAAATCAAAAAAAATTCGAAAAAAATTGATTGAAAAAAAAATTCAAAAAAGTGAAAAAAAATCGAGCAAAAAAAAAAAAAGAAAAAAAAAGGTGAGCAAAAAAAATCAAGTTAAAAAAAAAGTGAAAAGTCTTGCGAGTTTTTATTTTCTTCTATTATTTACTCCGATCATCAAGTTTCCCTTCCTACCATTATTTACCCATCCCAACGCCACACTTAGCCTTGATTTTATTTTGATTAGCCTACCCTACACCCACAACATTCCTTTGTAACCTATTTTGAAACCGACCCTCAAGCAGCAAATTAAGTCTATCGAGACAAATCACGAAATTGAGAGAAGAGGTCGAGTGGCAAAAGGCAAGAGTGAAATACATCAAAAGAAAAAGCCAAAAATTGAGTCTAAACACGAGTGCGAGTGAAAATCATTATTTCTTTGTGAGAGATTGGTGAGGATTTTGAATTGGTGAGGTTCATTTACTATTTATTCTATCTTTCGATTTTCTAACATTTTCTTGAATCATGTCTCAAGAAGAATTCTCTACCGATGAATTTCAATACTTGGAGAACGAGATGGGTCGAATATTGGAGGAAAAACTAAGCCCATTAAAAAGACGTTTGGACCGAGTGGAGGAAAAAGCTGGACGGAAGCAAACTCCACCGAGTCGAGAAATAGAGTTAAGTTCATCACGACGACATTATTCGAGAAGAGACACATATCAAGACTCCTATTCAACAAGGCTTTCAAGACCGCGAGAAGAAAACTTCGAGTCAAAAATCACTCGAGATGAGCGAGAAAGGACGAGCTATTCCTCGTATGCTTCAAAGAAGTCCTTCCCAAAGGATTGTTCTCGAAGAAATGGACGAGAAGCTTATGAAAATATTTTCTCTTTCTTTGAGCCAAATGATTATCTCTTTGATTCTTTCGTGTCATCCGCACATTGTAGTGAAAAAGAAAAAGAAATCAAAATAGTGAGTGAAAAAGAAAATGAAGAAAAGAAAATTGAAAAAGAGAGTGAGATTGAAGAAAGAAACGAGAGTGTAAAAGAAACGAGTGTCATGGAAAAAGAGAGAGGGTTTGAAAAAGAGTTTGAAAAAGAGAAGAGTGAAAAAGGAGAAAGCAATCGAGCAAAAGTGAGGAATGTTCTAACTAACCCATTTGCAAGTTTGCCGTGTAAATTTTCTTCTTTTCAGGTTTCCAAGGAATCGATTGACAAGTTTCGACTTCAATACCTTTCGAAGGAGAGAGGGTTCACCTTGGTTGAAAAAGGTAACATTCTCAACGATCTTAGTTCGCCTAAGCCAAAAGAGGAGCAAGGTATGAATGTTGAAAATTTTAAAGCACCTCTGCCTTATTCTATTGTTGATGGAAACCTTGTTAATGATTTGTCCTTTAAAAATGATCTAAATTTTGATGTGGTTACTTGCCATTCTTTGATTGATGATATCATATTTGCGTGGAATGATGGCAAGAAGAATAACGTTTTTGGAAATTGTGATGCTGATGAGTTTGTTATTGAAATAATAAATATTCGGCATTTGCAAGATAAGAAAACATATAAGCCTTTCCATCTACTTGATTTGAGTAAAAATGTGCACTCATTGATCTTTTATGAGAAACTACTTTGTCTAAACAAGAATGTACGTATGAGATTTGAGATGCATGAATGCTTGAAAACATGCATGTCTTTGATTTGTTTGTTTGATACGGGGATGACATGTAAAATGGTTAGTGCACTTAAAGTTGAAGATGGTGTCTCAAATCTGCCTTGTTGTATAAATTTTGCATGTTTGAAAAAGCCTTTGCTGTTTTTAACAAAGAATGACCAAAACCGTGTGTTTAAGCCCGGAGCAAGTTATCTTAAGTTGTTGATAAATAAAGCTGAGTACTCTAATTTTGTTTGGAATAAATATGTTGAATCTTCTCATCTTTTCTGAATTTTATCGCTATGTGTGAATAGATGTGTGAACCATTTGTGCTTGCTTGATGTTATGACTTTAAATTTGAAAACGAAGTTGTTGAACTATGACAAGTTGCAAACGCTAAATCGAAGCTTTGGCTCTACATCATTGTTCAAAGTTTTTAAGTCATGGATTTTTGTTGTCCAAAATTATAATTCCCGAATGCTTCTTGTTTTTGGTATATCTCCAACGAAGAAATTCTTAACTCATTGCGGAAAGGTAAAATCAACTTTCACTTTTGATCCCGGCATTGGTGATGTGATCCGGCTCGGTTGATTGAGTCGATTCACTTGATTGCCCGATCGTCGACGAGAAGTTTGTTCGATTTTGTAGATAGATGGAGTTAGATGATTTTTTATAGCGGAAGTTGAGAAAATGGGTTCAAAAGATGGTTTGGATAGATGTTTGATAGGCTCGGTGAAATAAAGAAATATTGTTTATAATTTAATAGTTAAAATGGAATGGAAAAATAGAACTCAAGCGAAGAACGATTCAATACTATATGAAGTATTGCCCCAGGACTTATATTGCTTACGGTGGGTTTAAATGGATTGTCGAAGATGGACCTTGACCCGTTACCTATAGAGAGGTAGGAACCAAAGGTATAAAAAGGTGGATGAACGCCACACCAGGATGGTGATAAGTTCAAGAAGTCGGGTTGACGCCACTAGCGAGCTAGATAAGTCAGAACGAGACTCGTACGAAATAGGATAGGAGGAAACCTCACAATCAAGTTTTCAATAATCAAATTCTGTAACCTTTTTACAAAGAGAAAAGAACTATTTATAGATTACATTAGATAGCCAAATAGACTAAGTAAATTCGGCTTTAATTGAATTAAACTAATCTAGAAATGTATCTTTAAAGGCTATGTCCAAATTCGGCTGAATGGTACTTCAATAGGCAGCTTCATGGCTAAGGAAATAAACTTGAAGGCTTGGTGAATGTATGGGAGAGCAATGGACATTTCTAGGTTCGGCTAAGGTGTGAATGGACACTCCAAGAGATGCCTTTTGGCTGAATAGGTACTTAGGAGATCAATGGACAGCAACCGATGCATGTAAGTGAATATTCATGCATTCTTCCATTCATTGTATTAAATCATTCATGCATCATCCTTACGTTCATTGAACCAGCCCATTCATGAATCATCTTTAATTGTGTTCCCACATCATGCATTGTAAGCAGACGTTCTGATATGACCTCGGTTTAGTAGTTGAACCCGAGTCGTATAATTCCCGATCGTAAACGAAGAAGTAGAATAGACGAGAAGAAGATAGAATATAATTGAGTTTCAAGAAGTAAAGTAAGTCCGTGCAAAGTTGGATATGGATTTGGTTTAAGTCAAAATGGTATGACTAGAATGGTCGAGTTCGGTTTAAGATTATTTAGAAAATGGTATTTGGTTTTGGTACGTTTTGGTAATGGTTCAAAAAGGTCAAGAGTGAACCAACACTAAAGAAAAGTGTCGACCCGAAACTTATAGGACCAAATTGAGTTGGAAATGGTTGATAAGGACCTTGACCCGATACTTAGTAAAGTATGAACCAAAGGTATCAAAGGTGAACGCCACACTCGGGTTTTAGGAGTGATAAGTTCGGAAAAGACTCGGAAAGACGCCACTAAAAGCTTAGATAAGTTTTACGGGTCTCGAACGAAATTTGAGAGAAAATGCCTCACAAATTTGGCAGCAATTTGCTAATTAAAATGTCCAAAAGTCCTTTACAAAGTAAAATTTCAGCTATTTATAAGCAACACCTAAGCTAGCCGAGTGGTCACTTACATTCCTTAAAAATTAAGCAAATGAATCACTTAAATGAACTAGCTAGATTCGGCTGAACATGGAGCTCCATTAGACACCTTCTAGATGAAGCATTGGATTTGGAAAAACTTGGATGAAGCATAGATAGCTAGGTTCGGCCAATGGGCATAAATTAGCTCATTTATGTTGCAACTTTTGGCTGAAAAGTGACCAGCAATTAAGAGGGTAATGAGCAGCCAATTCAAGTGTGAAAGCTCAACATTGAAGAGTCATGGAATGTGAACACATGGAACCGAAAAGCCAAGATGCATCCAGCAAATGTGAAAGGATTAATTGACAGCTTTGGAGTTGGAAACATTAGCTCTCTTGACCGAATAGTCACCTAGGAATGCCAAATTCAGCTCACCAATTTGATGCATGTATCTCCAGGTTCATTGAATCTATTGTGCATGCACCAAGCTAAATGAATCTCCACATTCGGCTCACCTTGCTAAATGAACCCCCACATTCGGCCAACCTACATAAATAGGAAAAACTAAGATTAATGTGGTATTTAGCTGAACTAAATTAAGAATAAAAAACAAGACACATTAATTCGGTCAACAATGACACTAAAAACAGCTCATTAAATCCGGCAGCTTTAAAGCAATTTTAAATCATGTAATAAAACTTGACATATTAAAAACATGCATAAAAACATATTTATAGGCTGTAGGAATTAATATGACTTAATAACATGTAAGAAAGAAAAACATATTTAACATGCTTATTTAAATTCGTCCAGATTTAAGACCAATTAAACAAGAAAATAATTGAGCTGTAATAAACTAATTAAATGACGCAAATAATTAGTTCAGCTACTATAATAAAGGTCTTAAAGATATTGAGCTGAAATTGAGCTGGTTCGAGCTCATTAAACTTGAAGGAGCTGGAAATGAGCTAAATGAAGCTCCATAAAAATAAAATTGAGCTACGTCCAGCTTGTAAAAATGACGAGCCTCGCTCGTAGGCTGAAACAATAGCCGTTCCCGGGGGCGGGTCGTATCATCCCCTCCCTCTTTAAAGCGATTTGTCCCCAAATCGGGCCATTTGCTCGCGAAGAAACTTCTATTAACAAAGACCCCTTGGTTGTTGAATTTGACAAACTTGTACCCAGCAACCTGAAATTCATGAATAGATTGAAAATAACACCGATTAGTTACTTGCCCTCCCTCTTTAAGGCAAAGCCACTTCAAGGTGCCACCTACACAATAAAGAAAATTATGAATGACACGATGAACTAAAAACTTGCGAGCTCTTTCCAAATTTTCATTCACAATTGGAGGAAAAGAACTATTGCCAAATTCAAAAATATAAATAAGCCTTCCCTTTCCACATTGATTTTCCAAATTCACCAAGGATCTAGACATGGGAAATAATTCTACCAATATGAACAGGTCATTCGAATAAACACATATCCCACAACGCACTTTATCAAGTGGATTTGAAGACTCATGAATCAAACAATTAAATCGATTTGTCAATCCTTCACCAAGGAAAATCCCATCCAATGGACAAAGGGAATTTAACGAATAACCACATGTCAACAAAAAGTCATTTAAGCAAATAGGTGGGAAAAATATTAATCGGTCAAAAGAAACAAGATCACTTAGTCGAATCAAGTTTTGCAAATTTAAACTTAGTACTGGCCAATAATCTTCCACTTCTTCATCAAACTTGTCATATTCACGAATGTCATCACCTTTTGAACAAAATAGAGATGTTTTTAGTTCTTCAGAAACCAAACCTTGTCTATCCTTGAGATTATAGATTTGAGGATCGGTTTTACCATTCTCTCGCAATATGAACCTTCTCTTCTCAGGAATATAATGTAATCGTAATTCCTTGTTTGGTTTAACCTGAAAAAATGAAGAGACAGGAAGACAACGATTAATCAAAACATTTTTCTTTCTCTCACTCAAATTTCTTTCACTTTCTTTTTCTTTGATCTTGTTTTTCTCACAATCTCGATTCTTTTCTTTTGAATCATTTTTCTTTTCCTTTTCACTCTCTCTCAATTTCTTTTTTTGTTCATTCAAATCTTCCAAGGATTGCTTTAATCGTTGTTGATGTTCCATCACTTGTTGTGGAGACAATGGGGCCAAAGTGATATTTTTGCCTTTGTGCTTGAACGAATATTGGTTAGAAAACCCATCGTGCTTGACGCGCCGATCAAATTGCCACGGCCTCCCAAGCAGTAAATGGCCCACATGCATGGGCACAACGTCACACAAAATCTCGTCTTGGTACTTTCCAATTGAAAAGGGAATCAAGGCTTGTTTGGTTACCTTAAGTTCGACTCCTTCATTGAGCCATTGTAACTTGTAGGGACTCGGGTGCTTAAGGGTCGGCAAGGACAATTTCTCGATCATAAGTGTGCTTGCAACATTTGTGCAACTCCCGCCATCGATTACAACGCTACAAACCTTTCCATGAACATAACATCGGGTATGAAACAAATTCTCGCGTTGTGGTTCACCCATAGAGCTTTGCACACTAAGACTTCTTTTTACAACGAGCATTTCACCTTCAACAGCAAATTCTACTTCATCTTCATTTTCGGATGGATGTTGAACTTCTTCTTCATTTTTGTCTACTTCATCCTCCGATTCAATCTCACCATTGGGAAGCATGATCATTGTGTTACAATTTGGGCATTGGCTTGCGATGTGCCCTCTCCCTTGGCACTTAAAACACTTAATATCACGTGTTCGGGATTGAGTATTTTCAATGGCCTTACCTTTGCTAGATTCGGCCACAGACTTGTTGGACTTCATGGGCACCACAGTTTCTTTTGATTGATTTGTTGTAACATTCTTACTTGCCCCTTGGTTCCACTTAGATGCATTCGAAGAGGAATAACCACGTACGGCACCTTTCATCTTGAGTTGCTTTTCGACCTTGATCGCCATGTGAACCATATCGACGATCTCTACGTAGTGTTGCAACTCAACTATGTTGGCAATTTCACGGTTAAGTCCAGCTAAGAAACGAGCCATAGTTGCCTCTCGATCTTCCTCCACATCCGCTCGAATCATGGCCACTTCCATCTCCTTGAAGTAATCCTCCACGCTTCTCGTCCCTTGTGTAAGATTTTGAAGTTTTTGGTACAACTCCCGATGGTAGTACGAAGGGATGAAACGTCGTCGCATTACAGCCTTCATCTCGGACCATGTTTGGATAGGACGCTCGCCATTTCGCCTTCGGCTAGTTGTAAGTTGGTCCCACCACACCATTGCGTAGTCCGAAAATTCGATAGCAGCCAACTTAACTTTCTTGGCCTCAGAATAGTTATGGCATTCAAATATAAGCTCGATCTTTTTCTCCCACTCGAGATAAGCTTCGGGATCCGATCGGCCTTGGAATGAAGGGATAGACAACTTAATGCTTTTCAAGTCATCATCGAACCTCCCTCGATTTCGTTGGCCTCGGTTGCGTTGGCCTCTTCGTTGAACATTCGCATTGGACCCTTGATCACTTCGTATCCAATCGACTCGGAAGATTCATCATCTAAATCAGATTGCCGTCCTCGATTTCTCGGAGGGCTTAAGGGAGTTCTCCTTCGTTGGGCTCTTCCTTCCACACGATCAAGTCTATCTTGAATCGGTTCTAACTTTTGATCGAACAATCGTTCCACCTCGCGTAGCAATGCTTGCAAATTCAAGTCCGGCACATTTCGAACAGGTTGCCTTTCTACCATGTTTATTGTAGGACTTCTTGATATATGAAATTATAACCTCACAACAAAAACTCACAAGTCACTCAAAAAGAAAAAAATAATTCGGCGCTCCACTCGTGTTTACACTCTTTAATGGCTTTTTCTCCTCTCTCTAATGCTCTCACAACACTCGTGCCTTTTTCCACTCAATTTCCTCTCGTGATTTCGTAAGCGACTCGTCGTGACCTTATCGTAGTTCAATGGGTCGGCTTCAAATGGCTTTAAAGGGATTGATGTTAGGTTACGGGTAGGCTAAAAGAAACAAGAAAGGCTTTAGGCTAAGTGTGGCTTAGAAGATGAATAGAAAAGAATGCCAAACTTACAAACTCGAAACACTTTTTTTTTGTTTTTATATCGAAATTTTTTTTTAATTGCGTGAAATTTCACTACGGGGGATATAAAAGGGTGTAGAATGAGATTTTGGAAAAATTTCTATTGAAGTGTCTCCAGACTCTTTTTTTTTTACGGATATTTCACGTTCTTTTCGTCCGCACCTAAACCGTATGCAATTTTTTTTTCTTTTCAATTTTTTTACGTACCTATTTCAAATTGACTTCGAGTGCTCGTACTTCTCGTTTTTACCAGCTCTGATACCAAATGCTATGACCTCGGTTTAGTAGTTGAACCCGAGTCGTATAATTCCCGATCGTAAACGAAGAAGTAGAATAGACGAGAAGAAGATAGAATATAATTGAGTTTCAAGAAGTAAAGTAAGTCCGTGCAAAGTTGGATATGGATTTGGTTTAAGTCAAAATGGTATGACTAGAATGGTCGAGTTCGGTTTAAGATTATTTAGAAAATGGTATTTGGTTTTGGTACGTTTTGGTAATGGTTCAAAAAGGTCAAGAGTGAACCAACACTAAAGAAAAGTGTCGACCCGAAACTTATAGGACCAAATTGAGTTGGAAATGGTTGATAAGGACCTTGACCCGATACTTAGTAAAGTATGAACCAAAGGTATCAAAGGTGAACGCCACACTCGGGTTTTAGGAGTGATAAGTTCGGAAAAGACTCGGAAAGACGCCGCTAAAAGCTTAGATAAGTCTTACGGGTCTCGAACGAAATTTGAGAGAAAATGCCTCACAAATTTGGCAGCAATTTGCTAATTAAAATGTCCAAAAGTCCTTTACAAAGTAAAATTTCAGCTATTTATAAGCAACACCTAAGCTAGCCGAATGGTCACTTACATTCCTTAAAAATTAAGCAAATGAATCACTTAAATGAACTAGCTAGATTCGGCTGAACATGGAGCTCCATTAGACACCTTCTAGATGAAGCATTGGATTTGGAAAAACTTGGATGATGCATAGATAGCTAGGTTCGGCCAATGGGCATAAATTAGCTCATTTATGTTGCAACTTTTGGCTGAAAAGTGACCAGCAATTAAGAGGGTAATGAGCAGCCAATTCAAGTGTGAAAGCTCAACATTGAAGAGTCATGGAATGTGAACACATGGAACCGAAAAGCCAAGATGCATCCAGCAAATGTGAAAGGATTAATTGACAGCTTTGGAGTTGGAAACATTAGCTCTCTTGACCGAATAGTCACCTAGGAATGCCAAATTCAGCTCACCAATTTGATGCATGTATCTCCAGGTTCATTGAATCTATTGTGCATGCACCAAGCTAAATGAATCTCCACATTCGGCTCACCTTGCTAAATGAACCCCCACATTCGGCCAACCTACATAAATAGGAAAAACTAAGATTAATGTGGTATTTAGCTGAACTAAATTAAGAATAAAAAACAAGACACATTAATTCGGTCAACAATGACACTAAAAATAGCTCATTAAATCCTGCAGCTTTAAAGCAATTTTAAATCATGTAATAAAACTTGACATATTAAAAACATGCATAAAAACATATTTATAGGCTGTAGGAATTAATATGACTTAATAACATGTAAGAAAGAAAAACATATTTAACATGCTTATTTAAATTCGTCCAGATTTAAGACCAATTAAACAACAAAAATAATTGAGCTGTAATAAACTAATTAAATGACGCAAATAATTAGTTCAGCTACTATAATAAAGATCTTAAAGATATTGAGCTGAAATTGAGCTGGTTCGAGCTCATTAAACTTGAAGGAGCTGGAAATGAGCTAAATGAAGCTCCATAAAAATAAAATTGAGCTACGTCCAGCTTGTAAAAATGACGAGCCTCGCTCGTAGGCTGAAACAATAGCCGTTCCCGGGGGCGGGTCGTATGACGTTCATGCACCTAGCTTGAATGAATCTCCACATTCGGCTGTACCTACATGAAACATGAACAAATTAATTAAAAATAGATATATTAATTAACACATAAATTTAAAATAGACAAATTTAATAAAGTCTTAAGCTAAACATATTAAAATCGGCTAAGACAACTTTAAAAACATGAAATAAATCAAAAGATAATTATGAGCTGTAATAACTTAAACTAAGTTAATAAAATACTTTAATTATTCAACCAATAAAATAAATGAGCTGAATTGTAGCTAAATTGAGCTCGATTGAGCTGAAATGAGCTCAATTGAGCTGGTCAGAGTTGGAACGAGCTAGAAAAGCTAAAATGGAGCTGAAATTAGCTTGCACTAAGGTGCATGGTTTCTTCAAGGAGTTGGATCGAGCTTCCTCATCTTCAACAAGCTGATTCTCCTTCCAAAACTTGAACAACAAAGCTGAAACAACTTCATGAAATCACTTGGACCTAGCTCGGGTCATTGGTCCCTTTGAAAGCTCGAGGGAATCAAGACGAGGACTTGATGGGGCTTGGGGCGTGGTCACATCATTCCCCCCTTCTTCAAAACGACTTGTCCTCAAGTCGAGCTGTTTATTCTCTAGAAAATAATCCGTCTTTTGTAACTCTCCTTGAATGAATGGAACAATTAGTCGTTCATAAGCCTTTGCAAAAGAACTCACAATATTCGGCATTAGTGATGGCAAATGAATCAATGAAAATAGACAACCATTAATCATCAAGAAATGATCAGAACAACTATGTGGATCATGCATGGTCATAACAAGACAAGCATGAGTCATGTAAAAAGGCAAACTTAAAACATCATTCTTACAATCACATGAACAAAACTCCTTCCATATCCATAACTCATCAAATGGTCGAGACGAAAACAAATATGTTTTCAAGCATTCGAACTTTTCAATTTGCTTCAAGTCATTGTTCAAGTAAATGGAATGCGAGTAATGGAACAAGAAATTTAAATCTTCATCACAAACACACAAATGAAAAGTTTCATATGATTCATAATTTCGCATGTTTGCCACTCGCAATTGTCGTTTGGTTATGTTCTCAACAATGAATTCATCACATTTTCCAAAGAGAAAAATCGTCTTATCATTACTCAAAATGGATTTATCATCATCAAGCAAAATCAAATAATTAACCACAACAGGATTCAAGCGATTTTCAGCAATCAAGGTGTCTTCAAAAATTTTAGTTACATTCGACTTAAGAAAAGATGGTCGCATAACATCAGAATTCATACCTGATTCACCTTTAGGAGTGGAAAATTGAGAATCAATTTTACCTTTTTCAATCAAAGTGAACCTTTTCTCCTTGAGAAGGTATTGAAGTCGAAGCTCATTACACAATCCTTTAAAAACCTGAAACGAAGGGTAAACACAAAGGCAACTTGCACTTTTTGTAACACCCCGAACCCGAAACCGACACCGGAGTCGAACACGAGGTGTTAACTGACTTTAACCCCTTATAAAATTTATTTTCCAGACACTGCCCAATCTGTGTACTAGTCGTTTTAAAAATCATATCTTGAGTTTCGTAACTCAAAAATCAGTTTCGTAATTTTTCCCAGAAACTAGACTCATGTGCCCATCTATGTATTTTTTTCTAGAATTTTTGGTGGGGCCAATTAGTACAGTTTATTAGTCAAATTCTCCCATGTTGCAGGGGTCGACTACACTGACCTTTGCCCATTACGACTTGGATATCTCCCTGCACGGGGCTTCAATACTGATGCCGTTTGTTTCTATGAAAATCAGACTCAGAGAGGAATCTGTACATATATGGTACGACCCCTAATTATCTCTCGTTAATTTATAATGAATTTCCAAAGTCAGAGCAGGGAATCCAGAAACCGTTCTGGCCCTGTCCCACAAAAATCTGTTTATCTCTTAACATACTGCCCATATGATCTTTTTGTTACTTCCTCATGAAAAAGACTCATCGAGCTTCGATTACATAATTTATTCATCAATTAATTTCACTCCTACTATTTTTAGTGATTTTTCAATCTCATGACACTGCTGCTGCCAGCATCTGTTACGAAAGTAACTAGGTCCATTTCATGCCTACCCTTGATCCAACTCAATCGAACATTCGTGCCATTTTCGGATGGCTTAAAGTTTACATGCCAAAGTTCAAACACAACGTAATAGCTTATACATGCCAAAATGTTCTTCTAAGCCAGCTAAGAAGAAAGTACCAAAACTTGCTCTCCGGTGTGATGACTTTGATGACGGCCTGACCCCGCAAAAATAGATGAGTCCAAGCAACCTATAATGGGTGACAAGGAAACACCGAGTGAGTTTATAACTCAGTAAGTCATAAGCAATGCACTACCATCCATCAATAACATTATCACAAGAGGAAACAAAATGGAACGAGACAATTTACTCCATCCATACCGAACCATACCATAGTTCCTCCAACCTATCGATTCAGTTTCATATCAATTCATGCATTCACATTCCATATACTCATCAATAGGACATTGAAGCATTTTCATAAATCAATTTATTTTCGTTACAATCAAACGACTAAACGGCCTTTCACCCATCCTACGATAAATTTTATGTACGTGACTTCAAGTATATTTGTCACATAGGTTCAAACTTACCGAGCTCAACACCAAGTATAAGCATAGCACCTATTAGCCATGTACTCAAGACACTTACCCGATCCGCTGTCCGCGATCGACTCAATAGTGTCGCACACATAGTGTCCATAATGATTCACGAATGTATATTGAGTCCGCACACTCAGTGCTATATAATCAACTCACACACTTAGTGCTACGTAATCAAATCGCACACTTAGTGCTACATAGTCAAACTCGCACACTTAGTGCCGCATGGTCAATTCGCACACTTAGTGCATCATATTCATTTCGCACACTTAGTGCAACATAGTCAAATCGCACACTTAGTGCTGTACAATTTAATCCCGCGCACTTAGCGCCAATCTCATGGTCATTAATGGTTATACCCGCACGTTTAGTGCCGAGATCAACAACTCAGTACATCTTACCTCTTTTCTTTTCATTCAACAATTTCATCATCACATACGTACATGCATATATATATATATATGTATATTTATTCATTCCATTCAGCATCAATACATAAACATTATGACCATTTGAAATAATACCAACTACATGCTTAATGACTTACCTTGTGTTGGGTAAGACGGTTCCAACTCGGCTACTCAGTGATCTTTTCTTTGCCTTTGCTTGATTCTCCTCCTTTAGCTCCTTGAGCTTAATCAATAATTCACTAGTTTAACCATCTTGTTAAACATTCATAATTCAATTTCACATGCTTATGTATGTTTGTATATTCGGCAACCATCCTCACTAATTACTCATGTTGATGGCCGAATGGATGTATGTGTGTACAATGTCAACTATAACATCATGTAATTCCACATATGACTACATTTCTTAAGTTCCACATCTTAATGTCCATTATACATAATCAAATTTAACATCATATATATATTTACTCATGTGGCCGAATATACATACTCCCATATAATATCAAGTACTCACTTTAAGTATATTACCGAATATACTTAATCATACACACACCTAACCAAAATAATTTCTAAAATCTTTATATCATTTATAATACATCTAATTATCCTTTTTCACATTATCAACTCAAATCACATACATTATTTACTATAACATCTTTACATTCGGCATTGGTGTCAACCATAGTAGCCGATTCTTCCTACTTTGTACCCATGCATCTATTAATCCTTAGTTGGTTCAAACACTTCACACACTAGGATTCATCAAATTTTTAACAAGAAATAAAATCTCTAATCCTCAAACTACCATGGCCGAACCTTCATGGAGTTGCTAAGACTCCTCATTTCTACTTCTCACACACTCTCACATCCAAACCCTTTTATTAAACACCCAAAGTCAACCATCTCCTTACCTCATCACCAAAGACATCAAAATACCAACCAAGAATGTAACATTCATGGCCGAATGTCATCTCCATCATTTAACAAAGTTTGAACCATGGCTAGGTAGATTTTGAACTTACAACTTAAAATATACATGAATCTCAAAGAATAACATTAAACATACCTCAATCTAGTTACATGCATGGCCAAACTTCCTCCTAATCCTCTTCCTTAGGATTTTCGGTCAAAAGAGGTTGAAAAAGGATGAACAAAACCTTTCTTTTTCCTTCCTTTAGCTCACGGCAATGGGGTGTATGCATGAGACCATTATTATTATTTTTTCTTTTTTTTTCATCACCCTTCCTTTCATTATTTAATTATCATGCTTATTATTTTATTTTCCTTACCATACATCACTAACACAACATGTTGGTGACATGTTTCCACCCATAGCATGGCCGGCCACTACATATTAGGGAGGGGGAATTTGACATGCAAGTCCCCTTTTTCTTCCACATGCACTAATAGGTCCTCATGCATTGACCTATCACATTTTAAAATTTTCTCATATAAGTCCTATTGACTAAATTCACATGCAATCGACTAAATCGAAGCTTGAAATTTTCACACATTCATGATTACATATTCTAGACAATAAACATCACATTCAAACCTTTCGGTGACTCGGTTTAGCGGTCCCGAAACCACTTCCCGACTAGGGTCAATTTTGGGCTGTCACAACTCTCCCTCACTTAAGAAATTTTCGTCCTCGAAAATCTTACCGGTAAATAGGTTTGGATATCGTTCTTTCATCGAGCTCTCGGGTTCCCAGGTTGCTTCCTCGATCCCGTGTTTGAGCCACAACACCTTAACCAACGAAACCCTTTTATTTCGCAACTCTTTCACTTCACGAGCTAGGATACGAATCGGTTCTTCTTCATAGCTCAAGTCAGATTGAATTTCAACTTCTGAGGGATTAATCACATGTGACGGATCGGATCTATAACGTCGAAGCATTGAAACATGGAAGACATCGTGCATCCTTTCAAGTTCAGGGGGCAAAATCAATCTATATGCAACCGGCCCCACTCGTTCAGAAATTTCGTACGGCCCAATGAATCTCGGGCTCAACTTGCCTTTACGGCCAAATCTGAGTACCTTCTTCCAAGGTGACACTTTAAGAAACACTTTATCTCCCACCTGATATTCAATGTCCTTTCGTTTTAAATCCGCATACGATTTTTGACGATCTGTGGCTACCTTCAGCCTTTCGCGGATTACCTTTACTTTTTGTTCGGCATCTTTAATCAAATCAACTCCGAAAATTTTACTTTCACCAAGCTCGGTCCAAAACAATGGCGTACGGCATTTACGACCGTACAAAGCCTCATAAGGTGCCATCTTAATACTTGATTGAAAACTATTGTTGTAAGCGAATTCAATCAAAGGTAAATACCGTTCCCATGAACTACTGAACTCGAGGATGCAACATCTCAACATATCCTCAAGTATCTGAATTATCCGCTCGGATTGACCATCGGTTTGGGGGTGAAAACCGGTGCTAAAATGCAGCTTGGTACCCAAAGCTTCTTGCAATTTCTTCCAAAATCGTGAGGTGAATCTCGGATCTCTATCCGACACGATAGAAATAGGTACTCCATGTAATCTCACAATCTGAGAGACATACAATTCGGCTAGTTTATCCAATGAAAGATCCGTACGCACGGAGATAAAGTGAGCCGACTTAGTCAGCCTATCAACAACAACCCAAATCGCATCCTTCTTACTTGTGGACAATGGCAGTCCGGACACAAAGTCCATTGTGACTCGGTCCCATTTCCACTCGGGTATCATGATCGGCTGAAGTAACCCTGAAGGCACTTGATGTTCCGCTTTCACTTGTTGACATATTAAACATCTCGAAACAAAGTCAGAGATGTCTCGTTTCATACCATGCCACCAAAACTGACGTTTCAAGTCGTTGTACATTTTCGTGCTCCCCGGGTGAATTGACATTCGGCTACAATGGGCTTCCTTCAGAATCATCGGAATGAGTTCTGAATTCCTTGGAACACACAAACGACTTCTAAACCTCAAACAACCATCATCATCAATCTGAAACTCCGATTCCTTGTTCGAAACACACTCAGCTCGTTTTGCAACCAATTCATCATCGACTTTCTGAGCTTCACGAATTTGATGAGTCAATAATGGTTTGGCTTTTAATTCAGCTACTAACACATTGTCAGGTAGAACAGACAAGTGTACATTCATCGCTCGCAAAGCAAACAGTGATTTCCAGCTTAAGGCATCCGCAACCACATTAGCCTTTCCCGGGTGGTAATCAATGACAAGCTCGTAATCTTTCAACAACTCAAGCCAACGTCTTTGTCGCAGATTCAAGTCTCGTTGAGTCATCAAATATTTGAGACTTTTGTGATCCGAAAACACATGGCACTTCTCACCAAACAAATAATGTCACCATATTTTCAATGCAAACACAATGGCGGCTAGTTCGAGATCATGGGTCGGATAATTTCTCTCGTGTGGCTTCAATTGTCTCGACGCATAGGCCACAACTCGACCTTCTTGCATCAATACGCAACCCAACCCAAGTAGGGATGCGTCACTATAAATGACAAACTCTTTACCCGATTCGAGTTGCACCAAAATTGGAGCTTCAGTCAAATGAGTTTTCAGTTGATCGAAGCTTTTCTGACATTTCTCCGTCCATTCGAACTTAACATCCTTTTGAAGTAGCTTCGTCATTGGTGTGGCTATCATCGAGAAACCTTTGACAAATCGTCGGTAATAACTGGCGAGCCCTAGAAAGCTCCGGACTTCGGTAACATTTCTCGGAGGCTTCCAGTTAAGTATGGCTGAAATTTTGCTCGGGTCAACTCGAATACCCGATGCGGATACCACATGACCCAAGAAGCTAACCTCTCTTAACCAGAACTCACACTTACTGAACTTAGCATATAACTGCTTATCCCGCAAAATTTGCAACACTAGCCTCAGATGCTCAGCATGTTCGGTCTCATCTCTTGAATAGACCAATATGTCATCAATAAACACAACTACGAACCGATCCAAATATGGCCTGAAGATCCGATTCATCAAATCCATAAACACCGCAGGGGCATTAGTGAGCCCAAACGGCATCACTAAGAACTCGTAGTGACCGTACCTCGTTCTGAAAGCAGTTTTGGGTACGTCCGAATCTCGAATCCGTAACTGATAATAACCCGATCTCAAATCTATCTTTGAAAACACCGATGCTCCCTTTAATTGATCGAACAGATCATCAATACGCGGTAACGGATACTTATTCTTTATCGTCACTTTATTCAGTTGACGATAGTCAATGCACAACCTCATGGTTCCGTCCTTCTTTTTCACGAACAATACTGGTGCACCCCAAGGTGAGAAACTCGGTCGAGCGAAACCTCTATCCGTCAATTCTTGCAACTGAGCTTTCAACTCTTTTAACTCGGTTAGTGTCATACGATACGGAGCGATCGAAATTGGCGTAGTTCCAGGTACAAGCTCAATACCAAACTCTACCTCCCGAACAGGTGGCAAACCCGGTAACTCTTCAGGAAAAACATCCGGGTATTCACAAACCACTGGCACCGATTCGGGTTTCTTTTCTAACTCCTTGTCATCAAGTACATACGCGAGGTATGCTTCGCACCCTTTCCTTACATATTTCTGGGCCAACATTGCTGATATTACAGCTGGCAACCCCCTTAAGTCGGCAGACTCAACTCGGATTATTTCGTTATTTGCGCACCTCAAATCGATAGTCTTGCTTTTGCAATTCACAACCGCATCATGCACGGTTAACCAATCCAAACCAAGAATAACATCAAACTCGTCGAACGGCAAAAGCATCAAATCGGCCGGAAAACAGGATTCTCGGATTATTAGAGGGCATCTCTTACACACTTTATCAACAAGTACGCATTGACCCAAAGGGTTTGATACTCGAATTACGAGCTCAGTAGACTCAATAGGTAGAGTCTTACTGGTTGCTAAGGTTTCGCATACATATGAATGAGTAGAACCAGGGTCAATCAATGCAATCACATTAGTATCAAAGAGAGTGAAGGTACCAGTGATGACGTCGGGGGAGGATGCCTCCTCTCGTGCGCGAATGGCATATGTTCTAGCAGGAGTACGGTTCTCGGCTCGATCGGCCGTATCAGAGGCCCCCCTCTGACTACCACCCCTGCCTCCTAAAATTCTCGGTGGTCTACCTCTAGATGTCACTCCACTAGGTCTTGCACCTTGAATCTTATTCTTCTCATCCAGCTCCGTGCAATCTCTAATAAAGTGGTCCTTCGAACCGCATCCGTAACAGGCCCTGCTAGTAGACTTGCCCCAACATTCACCTAGGTGTCGTCTTCCACATTGGGGACATTCAGGTTTCTCGTGACGATTATTGCCCACACTAGCTACCGAAGTAGCTCGGGAGCCCATCATGGTCTTGCCCTGATGGAAATTCCCGCAGTCGCCCTCGACTTATTAATGTCCTCCCTGAACTTCTTTACAGCTAAGAACGGAGCTTTACCCATCGATCTTTTACGATAATCTCTAGCTTCAAATTCAGCCTTCCTCTTCTCCTTTCCAAGTTCTTCCGCCTTGCAGGCTCGTTCGACTAGTGTTACGAATTCTTTTATTTCCAAAATACCCATTAGTAGCTTTAAATCTTCATTCAATCCTTCCTCGAATCTTTTGCACATAGCAACCTCATCAGCTACACACTCCCGGGCATACCTACTGAGTCTTACGAATTCATGTTCGTATTCAGATACAGTCATACGGCCTTGCTTGAGTTCCAAGAACTCTTTACGCTTCTGATCAATGAACCGTTGGCTAATAAATTTCTTTCGGAATTCCGTTTGAAAGTAGTCCCAAGTTACTCGCTCGTTTGGGACTATGGAAATCAAGGTCCTCCACCAATAGTAGGCTGAGTCTCGCAACAAAGATACAGCACATTTTAGACATTCGTCGGGTGTGCATGACAATTCATCGAACACCCGAATGGTGTTATCAAGCCAGAACTCGGCCCTTTCGGCATCATCAGTTACTATGGCCTTGAACTCCTCGGCCCCACGCTTCCCAATCAAGTCTACAGGTGGCTTACTCAGCCTCACAGGATCAGCGACTGATGGCATTATAGGCTCTTGGGTGGATTATTCAAATTTGGGAATTGTTGGACAGCCGGGTTGGTTCGGGCATATTGCGCGACCCACTCATTCATCATGGTAAAGAAGGCTTGTTTAGCCCCCTCACCTTGATTATTCGCAGATGACTGAGGTTCAACAGGCGGCGTCCCTTGTGCAGGAGCAGCCGCTACGCTCTCAACGTCATCCGCTAGGGTTCTTTCTTCACCGGGGTCCATTTACTAATCAAAACAAAAACATTTCAACCGTCAGAAGTCATCACACATTTAAACATTAACATTCGGCATGTATAGCTAGACTCATACGCGCTATGGTAGTCCTAGAACCGACTAAACCATAGCTCTGATACCAATCAAATGTAACACCCCGAACCCGAAACCGACACCGGAGTCGAACACGAGGTGTTAACTGACTTTAACCCCTTATAAAATTTATTTTCCAGACACTGCCCAATCTGTGTACTAGTCGTTTTAAAAATCATATCTTGAGTTTCGTAACTCAAAAATCAGTTTCGTAATTTTTCCCAGAAACTAGACTCATGTGCCCATCTATGTATTTTTTTCTAGAATTTTTGGTTGGGCCAATTAGTACAGTTTATTAGTCAAAGTCTCCCATGTTGCAGGGGTCGACTACACTGATATTTTCCCATTACGACTTGGATATCTCCCTGCACGGGGCTTCAATACTGATGCCGTTTGTTTCTATGAAAACTAGACTCAGAGATGAATCTGTACATATATGGTACGACCCCTAATTATCTCTGGTTAATTTATAATGAATTTCCAAAGTCGGAGCAGGGAATCCAAAAACCGTTCTGGCCCTGTCCCACAAAAATCTGTTTATCTCTTAATATACTGCCCATATGATCTTTTCGTTACTTCCTCATGAAAACAGACTCATCGAGCTTCGATTACATAATTTATTCATCAATTAATTCCACTCCTACTATTTTTAGTGATTTTTCAATCTCATGACACTGCTGCTGCCAGCATCTGTTACGAAAGTAACTAGGTCCATTTCATGCCTACCCTTGATCCAACTCAATCGAACATTCGTGCCATTTTCGCATGGCTTAAAGTTTACATGCCAAAGTTCAAACACAACGTAATAGCTTATACATGCCAAAATGTTCTTCTAAGCCAGCTAAGAAGAAAGTACCAAAACTTGCTATCCGGTGTGATGACTTTAATGACGGCCTGACCCCGCAAAAATAGATGAGTCCAAGCAACCTATAATGGGTGACAAGGAAACACCGAGTGAGTTTATAACTCAGTAAGTCATAAGCAATGCACTACCATCCATCAATAACATTATCACAAGAGGAACAAAATGGAACGAGACAATTTACTCCATCCATACCGAACCATACCATAGTTCCTCCAACCTATCGATTCAGTTTCATATCAATTCATGCATTCACATTCCATATACTCATCAATAGGACATTGAAGCATTTTCATAAATGAATTTATTTTCGTTACAATCAAAGGACTAAACGGCCTTTCACCCATCCTACGATAAATTTTATGTACGTGACTTCAAGTATATTTGTCACATAGGTTCAAACTTACCGAGCTCAACACCAAGTATAAGCATAGCACCTATTAGCCATGTACTCAAGACACTTACCCGATCTGCTGTCCGCGATCGACTCAATAGTGTCGCACACATAGTGTCCATAATAATTCACGAATGTATATTGAGTCCGCACACTCAGTGCTATATAATCAACTCGCACACTTAGTGCTACGTAATCAAATCGCACACTTAGTGCTACATAGTCAAACTCGCACACTTAGTGCCGCATGGTCAATTCGCACACTTAGTGCATCATATTCATTTCGCACACTTAGTGCAACATAGTCAAATCGCACACTTAGTGCTGTACAATTTAATCCCGCGCACTTAGCGCCAATCTCATGGTCATAAATGGTTATACCCGCACGTTTAGTGCCGAGATCAACAACTCAGTACATCTTACCTCTTTTCTTTTCATTCAACAATTTCATCATCACATACGTACATGCATATATATATATGTATATTTATTCATTCCATTCAGCATCAATACATAAACATTATGACCATTTGAAATAATACCAACTACATGCTTAATGACTTACCTTGTGTTGGGTAAGACGGTTCCAACTCGGCTACTCAGTGATCTTTTCTTTGCCTTTGCTTGATTCTCCTCCTTTAGCTCCTTGAGCTTAATCAATAATTCACTAGTTTAACCATCTTGTTAAACATTCATAATTCAATTTCACATGCTTATGTATGTTTGTATATTTGGCAACCATCCTCACTAATTACTCATGTTGATGGCCGAATGGATGTATGTGTGTACAATGTCAACTATAACATCATGTAATTCCACATATGACTACATTTCTTAAGTTCCACATCTTAATGCCCATTATACATAATCAAATTTAACATCATATATATATTACTCATGTGGCCGAATATACATACTCCATATAATATCAAGTACTCACTTTAAGTATATTACCGAATATACTTAATCATACACACACCTAACCAAAATAATTTCTAAAATCTTTATATCATTTATAATACATCTAATTATCCTTTTTCACATTATCAACTCAAATCACATACATTATTTACTATAACATCTTTACATTCGGCATTGGTGTCAACCATAGTAGCCGATTCTTCCTACTTTGTACCATGCATCTATTAATCCTTAGTTGGTTCAAACACTTCACACACTAGGATTCATCAAATTTTAACAAGAAATAAAATCTCTAATCCTCAAACTACCATGGCCGAACCTTCATGGAGTTGCTAAGACTCCTCATTTCTACTTCTCACACACTCTCACATCCAAACCCTTTTATTAAACACCCAAAGTCAACCATCTCCTTACCTCATCACCAAAGACATCAAAATACCAACCAAGAACGTAACATTCATGGCCGAATGTCATCTCCATCATTAACAAAGTTGAACCATGGCTAGGTAGATTTGAACTTACAACTTAAAATATACATGAATCTCAAAGAATAACATTAAACATACCTCAATCTAGTTACATGCATGGCCAAACTTCCTCCTAATCCTCTTCCTTAGGATTTTCGGTCAAAAGAGGTTGAAAAAGGATGAACAAAACCTTTCTTTTCCTTCCTTTAGCTCACGGCAATGGGGTGTATGCATGAGACCATTATTTTATTTTTTCTTTTTTTTCATCACCCTTCCTTTCATTATTTAATTATCATGCTTATTATTTTATTTCCTTACCATACATCACTAACACAACATGTTGGTGACATGTTTCCACCCATAGCATGGCCGGCCACTACATATTAGGGAGGGGGAATTTGACATGCAAGTCCCCTTTTCTTCCACATGCACTAATAGGTCCTCATGCATTGACCTATCACATTTTAAAATTTTCTCATATAAGTCCTATTGACTAAATTCACATGCAATCGACTAAATCGAAGCTTGAAATTTTCACACATTCATGATTACATATTCTATACAATAAACATCACATTCGAACCTTTCGGTGACTCGGTTTAGCAGTCCTGAAACCACTTCCGACTA